>NW_022145600.1:6599236-6616736 GCF_000002235.5 Strongylocentrotus purpuratus
AGTGATGCGCCTCGGAATAGAATTTATAGATAGACGGCGCTATGAAATGCCTATAATCATTATTATCATTATTGTTATTTACTGGCCTACTTATAATTATGTTTCTTTCTTTTTATGCCTGTCCTTTATTTGCCTAGGTTTCAGAATCAATAACAACGATGATTGTTGTTCTTTTCTTTTAAAGGGAACCCGCTTTATTGATAATAACAATATCAAATCTGGATTTATAAGTTATAGCTCCTAATACGAAGACTCTACGCGCTTTACATAATACTATCATAACCCTGATCAAGGGGTTCATTCACTCACAAAATTTAAGCAGTATCTCCACTCCCTGGGGAGTACTCCTACCATAATAGTCACCTCGAGGGCATTATGGCAATTACTATCAAAGGCCTTGTCATTATGCTAGGTCCTCATTTCGTTATACAAGCTTATGCTTCCTTAATTGGAGGTATCCAAACCATTTTTTAAATTTTATTGTCCTTATTGAAATTGCTATGTAATTTTGCTACGTTATTAATATAAAACTGTATTTCATTTTGAAATGGTTACAATTAAGATAAATGAAATAAAAATTAAATTAAATTAAATGGTCACTCGCCAATCACTGTGTATAATACTCTTAAGCCTATCAGATAAACCACAATAAAATGCATGTATAGAACAACAGCACAACAAAATACAGTATTCATTTCAGTATTATTAAGAGTTAAAATTTAAAACAAATTATTCCAGTGGGCTTCAGAATCAACCACAGAAAATATCTTGCAGAAATTAAAAGATTTCGCGTGGCGGAATGATGATTATTATCCCCCAGAAATGCGTTTATGATGAAGCTTGAATAACTCCATCGTTTGCGCACGAGGTATAGATTTAGAAGCCATTTCTTACATAAAGAATGATATTAGATTGAGTAAAAGTGAAAACATATACCGCTATCATTCTTCGTGTTATGAGTATGACAACATTTTCTACATTCCTCATGTATGTAGGTGTAAACACACGAAAAAAGAACTCAAAGTTACAATTTAATCAAGTAAATTACATTGGCCATGAAATTCTGTAACTCATGTAACCTGTTTGTTTGCTTGGATATACCGTAAGTTGCACATTGGCACATTTTGTGTAACCCTGAGCAAGTATTTTATTAAGGACATCTTATATTTGTATCCGTTGTTGAAAGGTTTCGCGTCAGTTCAAGTTTGCATTTGAGTGTTGATACAAGAATACCATAATTTGATAAATAACCATCGGCGAGGCAACACATTTGAATCCGGCACCATTCACCAATGAATTTTGTTAATTTCTTCAACTGCGGTTGAGTTTTAGTTAGGTATAAAGTTAGGTTTAATGTTAAATAGGTTTATATTTGGTAATAAATTTGTAGTTTGTTCTTTGACTTGAGTTTGTGCTGGTAATCGGCTGTGGAGCATTAAATTGTTTTCGTTGCAGTTTAAGTCGTGAAATCCAACCAAGCTGATGTTAACAGTAACATGTATTATGTTACACAACTATTGTTTTACCCATACGAGAGACAATCCGCAATCTAGATCCGTTTGGCAACTTTGATAAGGAGAGGAAAAAGAAGGGAATTTGGGGCCATATTTGCAAGGTCAGTCTTACTTTGGGGAACCAAAGTCTTGATGAATACCAAACCCATCTCTGTTTGACATAACTTGAAAAGGGGTAGAAGATACAGAATCACGGAATCAATTGAAATGGCTTTGAAAGACGAAGGATGGTGATCTTTGTACGGGATTAAGATAACATTTTCCCTTTTGTTTGTCGTTACAAGATTAGCCCCTGAAGGTGGACAACACCTGAATTATGAGTTATGTCGTGTCAGCCTTGCACAACGACGTTTTTTTCTCTTTACCTCTTCAGAGGGACTTTATTATTCCATTTCAAAATACATATAGACTATTTACAAAACAAGTAAAAATGAAACATATGAATTATATACAAGATCAACATAATTTCTGAAAATGATCATTATAACATTTCTATTATTTTCTTAACTTCTTCATTATCGAAGTATCTTGTATTCTCTTTGTATTTCAAATAACATTTCAATGATGAAATAAAATTATTTATTAACCTCTTTGGATTGGTTGGTACTTCTCCAACGACGACGTTTGGTGTTACGAAATACATGTTTTTATTAGACATTTAGTTCTATCTGATTATGCGATAATTTCACGAAGTTGAGTTGAACTGAAAAGATCCGAGTTCAGATTGATGAAATAATATTCAATATAGATGAATGTAATTGAACTGATTTGAAATCATTTTGTTTGGATTGCATGTACGTGTAATTGATATAGTTGATTTAATTAAGAAGCATTTGACTGAACTGAAATAATGTGTATTTATTATTTATTTACACACTGTAGAAATATATAAATGGAGTGTTTTTTTAGATTAGAAACTTTGAAATTCCGTTGCATCAGTTGAATCAGATTTGAATTGAACTGTCAGTGTTTATGATGAAGTGTGGATGCATTTTTTTTTTTTAATTACTATTTTAATTTTTTTTTTTATTATGGGCTGAAATTGAGTTGAAATTGAAATGAATTTTATTTTTCACTTCGATTTAAAATTGACTTGAGTTTGAAATGAATTCAAATAAAAACTTGGCTTGAGTCTTATTTGATTAGAAATGAAATTGAATTGAATTGCGCATCGAATCGCGAGTAAAAATTGAGTTGGAATGAAGAGACGAATTTATATTCGATTCAAATCAGTTGATTATAGACCTTAAATCGTCTCGGTTGAACTCATTCTATTGACTTGAATTGACTTGTAAGATGTTATCCATATTGATTTGATTAAGTTACTTTTTTTTTTTCATTTGAAAATGGTTTCCGTTTAATAAGTTCAATTCAATATAAAATAGTCATATAGTCATGATAGCAACACACAATTCTAGTTTATAATAAGCACCTAACAGTGTACCACTCAAGCCGAAATGTTAATATAATAATCTTGCTACGTTAATTAGGCTAAGTGTTTTGCATGAGCATCATACAACGTCAAAGTTGAAAACATTCTATTGACTTGAATTGACTTGTAAGATGTTATCCATATTGATTTGATCAAGTTACATTGTTGTTTCATTTGAAATTTATCTCCAATTAATAAGTTCCAGTCAATATAAAATAGTCATATAGTCATGATAGCAACACACAATTCTAGTTTATAATAAGCACCTAACAGTGTACCGCTCAAGCCGAAATGTTAATATAATAATCTTGCTACGTTAATTAGGCTAAGTGTTTTGCATGAGCATCATACAACGTCAAAGTTGAAAACATTCTATTGACTTGAATTGACTTGTAAGATGTTATCCATATTGATTTGATCAAGTTACATTGTTGTTTCATTTGAAATTTATCTCCAATTAATAAGTTCCAGTCAATATAAAATAGTCATATAGTCATGATAGCAACACACAATTCTAGTATACAATAAGCACCTAACAGTGTACCGCTCAAGCCGAAATGTTAATATAATAATCTTGCTACGTTAATTAGGCTAAGTGTTGTGCATGAGCATCATACAACGTCAAAGCACTGAACGGAAATATATGCGCAAAAATAAATAATCTACCTAGATTAAAGATGTTTTTCACCATGAATTTTCATGAATAATTGATGACAATGCCGATGTTAAAGCCGCCGTCCTTTTATGTTCCATTTCACCAAGCAAGAGACGAGAACTGCTCTGGTAAATGTTTTTCTTCTTTTTTCTAATTTTTATTGCTCGTATGAAGAATATTATAATATTGACAATATCCCATGTAAAAAATTGTTGTGGATACAAAGGTTAACGTTGTTTTTCACCATGAATTTTCATGAATAATTGATGGTCAATGCCGATGTTAAAGCCGCTGTACTTTTCCGTTCCATGTCATCAAGGAAGAGACGATAAACACTGTTCTGGTAAACATTTTTTTTTTCTTTTTTTTTCTTAATTCTCATTTTTATGCTCGTATGAAGAATATTATAATATTGACAAGTTCCCATTTAAAAGATTGTTGTAGAGACAGAGGTGTCATAGTCGAGTGCTTTGAACACTTTTCTAGAGATGCGAAGGTATAGGTTCGATCCCCGGCATGGTGCTTGTGGCCTTAAGCAAGGCATTTTATCTACAATGATTCCCTTCACCAAGGTGTCAACTGGGTACTCGGTAGGATGCGAATTTTAAAGACCGTCAATACTACTGGACCAGAAGGGTTAGACCACACAGCGAGGTCACTGACAGGTGGCTATCTCATTAACTCAGCTTTCAACTAACATAAGAAAAAGAGGATCACGGGGGACCGACAGGCACCGATTGGGGAAGTTTTCTATATAGAGGGAGCAAGTATAGCTACAAGTAGGACAGTGTGCCTTTAAGCAAGGCATTTTATCTACACTGATACCCTTCACCCAGGAGTAAAACGGGTACTCGGTACTCTCTTAAAAAAAGAGTGAATTTTCACTCTATTTTCACTTTCTTGGGAGTGACGTCCGTGATCACTTGTTTAGGAGTGAAAATCAATTGATTTTAGAGTGCTCTCTAAGAAGAAAAGAGTGAATGTTCACTCTATTTTCACTACATTTTCACTCTCCAGAGGAGTGACGTCCGTGATCACTCGATTTTTTTTTAGAGAGTAGGATGCGAACGTTAATGTGATTGAATCGACATGTGGGCTCTTGGAATAATATTAGAAATCAGATTAAAAATAATAGATACAATTTTATTAAATTGTAGTTAGAGTTTTTAAGACCGTCAATACTACTGGGCCAGAAGGGATTAGACCACACAGCGAGGTCACTGACAGGTGGCTATCTCATTAACTCTGCTTTCAACTAACATAAGAAAAAGAGTATCATGGGGAACCAACAGGCACCGATTGGGGAAGTTTTTTTATATAGAGGGAGCAAGTAGCTACAAGTAGGACAGTGGGGCTTTAATGTGATTGAATCGGCATGTGTGCTCTTGGAATTACTCTCATTATTAGAAATCTAGTGATCAGATTAAAAATAGTAGAAACAAGTTTTTTAAATTGCAGTTAGTGTTTTAATAAGAATTATATTACAGAAACCTTCATTTAAGTTCTCCCACACCTAACACACATTTAGACACGAAGAGTTAACAATTAAGTAACAACAACAACAACAATACAAACAACAACAACTTTTAAGAACATTTCAGTAGCGTTGGGCGATACCTTATGAAATGTACAAGCATCACCATGACATTTTACATAATCCGAACCTGATTTCTGTAAGAAAATCAAGAAGGTATTGAAATTGATCTTGAGTTGATTCATCGTAAGTATTTGCGATTTCGTTCTTTAGAAACGTTCCTCGCCATATTCAAGCAACTAGTTTTCTTTAGTTTTCATCTCATTATCTTGTAACCCTAATACTTATCAACAGGCTTGACGTTATATCTAGCCACTAACCCGAAAACCAAATACTATGTTCGGCGTTATTTGCTGACACTCATTAACGTGTTCGCGTTACAAAATACAAAGGAATTCTGCTCGTACATACTACAAGCATCTGAGGGGGGAAAGACATGATAGTCAGTTTTTGTTCGGTATCATGTGATGAGGACTTTATTTTAATAGAATGGATGAAGCGATGACGGCCGATTGTATAACGCAATGAAGAGTCATTAAGGCGATTGCTCTAGGGCAGAAATTAAACGATCTCCCGTTCACCGATTCCGCCTCCTTCTCATCCTCATTTTGCAAAGTTATTAAAATGTGACAGTAGACGAACGCGACTTGCACGCACACAAGCGTGTAGTCAGGTAACACAGCGCACCGCTAAACCCGCTACGCAGACGACAGAAAAGGTGCGGGGTTTTGCAGGAGTGAGGATCTCCCCATAAATCTTTTTAGTTGAGCACAGAGTGGCGTGTACGAGTGTCTTTCTTTTTCGGCAAGTGTATTCGATTAGAGCCTTTTGTGTCATCGATGTGGAATTATGGTGCCTTGACGACAGATGTCGTGCACGGAATCGCGGCCAGAGGCTTCTGTGAAAATAAAGAGGCGACGTCATTTTCGGGATGAGGATATGAGAAGGCGAGAGAGAGAATATCCATCATTCTACGACCATGTTTGGGATGCATTAGCTGGATTCTTTTAACTACGGCGTCTCTATTTTGTACAGTTGGATTCAAGTTCGCCTTTTCTTTTCTTTCATTCTCATTATTCTGAGTATGTAATTTTGTTTAAGTTGGGAGCATTTGTATCAAATTTCCACGGTGTATACAATGATGGTTTCGCGAATCTTTGAAGAATAAAATTGACAAGAAAAGGGCTGCATCATGCACCTCTTTTACCAACCCCCTCTTATATTATGGAGATGGTTTTACAGGTTGGGAAGCACCACACGGAATTCAACATGGGCATTTATCTTGGCCTTATCTCTGTTTCAAGTGCAATTTACAACATGTTATGACTTTAAATTAGGCCTCCTAATTCCATGGAATTCCACGGATTACGACTCATACCCATTCCTCGGGACGCGCTCCTTTGGTGCTGCGGTGTTAGCGGCGGAGCAAATATCAGCTTCGGGCTTGCTCGGGGGCAACAACTCATCGCACACCGTAGACTTGGTGGTCGCCGACACGGCATGCAGGTCGATCGCAGCCGGGGGGCACGCGGTCGAACTCATGGACGAAACCGTGGATGCGTTCATCGGGCCGCCGTGCTCGATGCCCTGCGCGACGGTGGCCGACTTGACCAGCTACTGGCAAGTCCCAATGTCGTCGTGGTTCTGCGCGGCCATGGCCGACGGCGAATCCGAAGACCCGTTCGACGTCCACCCCACGCTAGCCCGGACTTACCCGACCATCTTCCAAATTGCTCATACCATTCCGACGACGCTGGAACTTTTCGATTGGAACATATACAGTATCATCTATCCTTTGGATGGACTTATGGGTGACATAGCGTATAGGACAAGGATGCTTATGGATAAACGGGGGCATCCTCCCGCTCATATGGAATCATATCAAAAGCCCCTCGATCTCTCAGTTGCTCGGAACATCTTGAAAAATGTCCAGAAAGTTTCAACAAGTAAGTTTAAGCAATCTTCAATTTCTTTCATTCGGTATAGCCACAATCAGGGTGCAACTAGTCTACATACAGTGTTACGCATCTCTCCTGGAAACACAAAGTCATCTAATCAAATGTCTTGTGGCCTGAAATGTTGGAACATATGAGTTCTTCATCAGGCAGCAACTTTTGTTTGAATTTATTTTGTGTTGGCTGTGTGAGAATGGTAATAGAGGGCCCAAAATACCACTTTTTGGCTGTTACGCATTTGCACTTAGAAAATGTGTCTTTTTTCATTAGATGTCACCACGGGATTACACAGGATATGCCATATATTTTCATGCCAGCTTGTAGTCCTTTTTATCTCCACTCAGTATTTTTTTACGGCTTGAGAATTGACCCAAGAATTGCGATACAGTGGTTATTTCTGTGAAGAGAGACCAGCGTAACGCTTTTTTGAAAAACAGCTTTGTGTATAATTTTGCCTTTATAATTCATATATTTTAGCATTATATCAATTGGTAATTGGTTATATTTTCTGAGTAACATGTTGTCCTATCATCAAAAACAAAAAATCAAACAAAGATACAAGCGTTACAAAAATATATGCCCACATTCCGATCTTAAATTTTGTCCGGAATTTCCTATAGTGTCCGTAACGGTGTAATTCCTGCTCTGTGGAAATGTTTTCAAAGTTCTTATATACTTTGCTTTGTGTAACTACCTCCGGGGACTAGCTGTGGTATAATAATATTCAGCTAAGCATTACAGTTTTTTTTTTGCAATTTAATGAATGGCATTTGTAGTGTCCGTAACACATGTAGTGTCCGTAACACAACTTACACATGTAGTGTCCGTAACACAACTTACACAAGTGTGTGATGGTCTAAAAATACAGCTTCATAACTAAATACTGCTCATTTGTAATTCAAATTTGATTTGATATAGTTGCTTTTCTCAATGAATAACACAAATTCTCTTTTCCTCGAAGGTTTTCTCCTGGATATGATATTTCGCAAACAAATAAGCTATTTTCCATGAATTTAATTTAAAAGATTAAAAAAAAATTGACTTATGAGTAATTTAATATCAATATTTTATTTCAATAATATTAGTTAGATGTGATAAAGTATCAAATTAAATGCATCATTGTGTTTTAGTTTCAATATCGAGGGTAGAACAGAGTTGGAGCCAGTGTTACGGACACTACAGATCTGTGTTACAGATACTACAGAAGGAGTAATATCAAGGCCTGCAAGCCAAACTGTACCTCTTTTTCTGGATAACAGTGTTCTAAAATAAATGTTAACATAGTAAAAGCTGTCTATGACATCAAATATGTGTGATGCATGACCAAATACAACATTTTAATCATTCAATTGCCTACCCACAAAATGTATAAGTCACTACATGTACATTGTATTTTATGTTCACACACACATAAGCACTTGGGCACACACCAGTACGTGTATGACTATTGTCTCCTGAGGACTATGGAAAAATACCTTCTTTGGAGGACACCCCCCTTTGAGGGGATTTATGAAATATCTCATCGTCTACGTTTTTGCTCACAATTTCCCTCGATAAATTAAGCTTCTGATGGAGAGAGAGGAAAAAAAATAGACTAAGGTCACTTTAGACTTGTCTACCGACATTTGTGTATATTATATCTGAGGATTTTATGAATACTGGTTTAATTGCCACCACCAACAACAATCACCGAACATCTGAGGATTATTGAATAAACGTATCAGAAATGATTATTGATTACACCATAATTTTGCATATATATTAATTATTACTTCTTAAAAAAAAAAAATGCTTTGTTCCTGTGTTTCGGCGTACATGTGGCTAAGGTTTTACAAGTATACCACTTAGTTGGTCTAAATACTCTTCATAAAGTACAGACTGTGGTCTTTTTATGACCCCAAATTATCCAACGCTATTTTAACGAGTTCCTAAAAATGGGTTCTACATGTACATATACTGAATATATCCTGTAGCACATACATGTACGATACGAGGACAATGCATGCAGTGCAATCTTCTGTATTATTAACCGTATCAAACATCTGAGCAGGGCAATTTTTAAATTTTATTGCCCTCAAGGTTTGATGGATAAGCCAACAAAACTACAGGCGAAAAAAATATTATTGACCGCTCAGAAAAGTCAATGGGATTTTATGTGTAATTTGCCGGTCAATACGGTTATACAGTAAACCAATGAACAAATATTATTGCCCGATCTGAAAAGTCAATGGGATTTTGTGTGTAATTTGCCGTCAATACGGTTATACAGTAAACCAATGAACAAATATTATTGCCCGATCTGAAAAGTCAATGCCAAAATGCGTGTTAAACTAGTGAGCAATAATTACCGTGTTTACCCAGTAATCTGCCTCGAGGGTTGAAGCCGGGTTGAAGCCGCGAGGGGGTTGAACCTTTGGGTTGAACCCTCTAAAGCGCGCAAATGTGATCGTGTTTACACAGCAGGAAAAAAAAGGTGACTTCAACCCTCGAGGCGGATCACTAGGTGGTGTCACACAGAGGCCAACAATCCGGATTTTAGTTATCCGGATTTTAGTTATCCGGATTTTAGTTATCCTCTTAAATGGCTGTCTGTCATTAATTATCCCTTCAAAAATCCTCCAATAAAGATAATTCTCCCTTGAAAGGATTTTTGAAGGGATATTTGAAGGGATTTATCTGTCTGACACCAATGTTGAAATAATCCCTTTAAATAAGCATTGTGACATCACACGTTTAAATGCGCGCATTTAAACGTGTGATGTCACAATGCTTATCTACCTAAACGGTGCATGCGCAATGGCCCATCAAAAATCCGGATTTTAGTTATCCGGTTTATTCGTGGCCTGTCTGTCACCAGTCTGTCACCGACGTAATACACCAGTTTACAGTTGTGTGCGCCATTTTAAACAAGGCCAATGACCTAGAGGTCCTGTATTTATGCGTAAATTAAGATTGCGCCCATGCAAATTAAGATGATATCACTGCCTGCGCGCTGCGTTGTGCGCGCATATCATCATTTGCATGGGCGCAATCTTAATTTACGCATAAATACCAGAGGTCAGAGGTCATTGGCCCCGGAACAGGGCCAATTTGGCCCTGTTCCGGGGCCAATGACCCGAGGTCAACTGTCTGCTCATGCGCACTGATACAACTGTAAACTGGTGTATTGAAAAAAACTAGATTTCTAAAATCTGGTTTATTCAAGATGGGTCGGGATTTTTCTGTGTGACACCGCCTACTGTGTAAACACGGTAAATATAGAGCCAGTTGTAATTTACATCGCGTATCAGCTACTGTAATTTACGCACCAGCTACTGTAATTTACATCGCGCATCGCGTATAAGAAAATGCGCACTTTGCGCGAACTCTATTGTGACGTAACAATCACGCCCTGTAGGCACACTGTTTGCAGTGTATTGAAATTTTGTCAAACTCTGGATGCACAGTGCTGGTTTGACGATAAATGGATTACTTATATATTGCATCAAAGAATAGCATGTACAAAATGTAGTGTCCGTAACATCCTATGGGATTTTGTACATAAGTTATTTTGGACAACTTATGATATGAAACGAGCCTTCCTAGCAATTTGATTTTTTGTATTTGTATACAGATGGGACTAAAGTTTGTAATTTGTCTCATTTATCAATGTTTGGTTGGCTTTTTAAAAAGTTTCAGGTTTTGAAAAAATGTCATTTATTAGATTTGACCTTGTCTTACCTCTGATGTGTATACTGCGTCTAATTTATGGACTAAAGTGAGTGTGAATGGTTTTATTTTTCACAAATGGCCAAGAAATTCCCGTAAGAAGTGCAAAATATTTGAGTTTTAAGATAATAATGCTTGAAAATTCCATTTCGGTAGCATTGTGTAGTGTCCGTAACACCCTATAGGATTTTGTACATGAGTTATTTTGGACAACTTATGATATGAAACGAGCCTTCCTAGCAATTTGATTTGTTTTTATATGTATACAGATGGGACTAAAGTTTGTAATTTGTCTCATTTATCAATGTTTGGTTGGCTTTTTAAAAAGTTTCAGGTTTTGAAAAAATGTCATTTATTAGATTTGACCTTGTCTTACCTCTGATGTGTATACTGCGTCTAATTTATGGACTGAAGTGAGTGTGAATGGTTTTATTTTTCACAAATGGCCAAGAAATTCCCCAAAGAAATGCAAAATATTTGAGTGTTAAGATAAATAATGCTCGAAAATTCCATTTCGGTAGCATTGTGTAGTGTCCGTAACACCTACCACCCCCTGTTGTGTTGCTGTTCATAAAATGATAACCAAGATAGTTTCCTCCAAGATATTGCAGGGTATTGACCCTAGGGTATGGATGAACAATTTGGGGTTGATGAAACTGCTCTATTGCATACTTTATTTTTGGACCCAAGTGCAAATGGTTTTGCACCCTGATTGTGGCTATACCGATTGTATGCACACTGTACATTTTCGTTGATATCACAAACATGAGCAGTAGTAATACAAGCCCGAATATGGATTGTTTCGTCGTCCCTAATGACTCGCTATTGTGAGTAATCATGTTGTGTTGTTGATGAAATCATAGAAAATTATGATAAGCATGCCACTTAAAGTCCAAACTAACAAAACAATACAACGAACCAATAAACGCACAAAAGCATCCGTGCTATAAACAAAAAGAAAAACATGAAACCATCATGATATTATGATGATAATAATTCAAAGCTTCTCTCTTGAACCATTTGATTATATAGATAGAATATTACACCCCATTGAGACAAGTTATAATTAAAAATTTACTGTCAAGCTCATTTTGGGTAGGCATAAAAATCATTTTCGCGTCTCACATTTTTTATCGAGCATTTTACTTACTTATTTGTTATTGAAATAGAAGCGATATGAACCATCATTTTAAAAACATAATGGCCCGAATTCACAAAGGAGGTTTTAGACAAACTTCGGTTCATGTGCGTCATATTATGACGCGTTTCGATGGGTTTCAGACCAAGGTTCAGACAAACCTTGGTCTGAAACGCGTCAAAAACGCGTCGTAAATTATGACGCACATAAACCTAAGTTTGTCTACAAACCTCCTCTGTGAATTCGAGCCAATAACACTCAATGATTCACATACGATAAATAATCCCGGGTAGATAAAGTAGTTATATTAGTTAAAATAAGTACAAACATTTATTACGTGACAACATTCACATAAATATTTTAGGAATGCAAAGGCAAGAGAGACAACTGTATAGTTACCTTAAGAAAGAGAACAACTTCTTTCTGTTGAAATGTAATCTGTTAAAAGGGTTATGATAAACTTTCAACAACTTTTAATGATCTTCACAATAGACCATAAAACAACGCACTACATTTTATTCATTATTATCATCACTTAAAAAAAAACGTATTGAATTATAGTGGGGTGCTCCTTAGGAAGCATGAACGAAAGATGTTGAAATAACATTAATTTGGTTGCCATGGTTACCTACGGAAATACAAAAATCCTTTAAATGAGAATTTCCGCAGACGGAAGAGATACCAACACTTTACACTAAACGGATCGGGTCTATCTTCTACCTTTAAAAAAAGAAATTACAGGTTCACTGTGGACATCTAAAGCAAGTTGCACACGAGGCGTCGTAATGATTACGTAATCACCTGCGCTAAACAAGCCTCGTGAGGGGAATTAGCCCATACGCTAATAAATTACTAAAGGCTGCGTTTGCACTTCTCTTTTTTGAATATTCACTTTTTATACAAGTTTTCTTCACATGGTGCGTCACAGACCATAACAGTCATTGACGGAGTCCTGTGTCAGGCAAATGACGCCCCGCGTGCAACGGACATAAGGTGTACAAAAGTAATAAAGGCATCGTTTAACAATGTTAAATCTGAGATGCACGGTATTACGTGTTATCAGTGTCTGTGATATGATGTGATATTGAAGCCCTAAAAAAAAATCGCGCTTCAAAATGATCAAGAAGTGCCTCAAAAAAAGTAAAAATCTTTGAGTGACCGGTTTTACCATACTCGTTTCCCCCAATAGGCTGTAGTTTTATGAAAACCGTTAGGCAAACGCAAACTTTGGTTTCGATTTCCAATCAAAACTATCTTGATAATCAGACAAGCGATCGGCTTGTAAAAGTCATGTGGTTCCTGACTGACCTAATGGTCTATAATTATCATTGCAGCATGAGCTAAATCCAGGATTTTGTTTCAGAATCTGAGACAAAGTTACCGGATCCCTTTAACCATTTTTATCCTCCCAAATTAAAAATATATAAATATATATATATTGTGGCGGACACGGTTCGCCACCTTGGCTTGACACGGAGTATTTGTCAGGATGCCCGTGTCTGGCCTGGCGCTCCCCGTCGTTCGTTTGGACAAAATATATGCCCGTAGCTTGATGGCTGGAGTTCTTTCACTGCTCACGTCACAGGGCGTATTAACAATCATGCATCCTTCGACTGCAATCGGTCACCCCAATCGTTGTGCACAGCAACAGGCAATTGAACATCCTTCGAGCAATCAATCAATCATTCATCTCTTCTTAATCACTCAATGTAAATTCACTGCTCTAAGAAATTAAACCAGAATATTGAATTGTAAGTCAAAAGGCTTTAATGCTCACCTGGTCAACAGGTATGATAACACGAGTGCAAACTTCAGGTTAGCCTCGGTGAGGCTGGCCTGTATAACGGATACAGAGCAATGGAAAGCCCTAAATACACAATCCTGCCCATGCTTACAATTTCCCAATACATAAACGTATAAAAGGGCAATTATGTCCTCGTTAGTAAACCAACACTTCAACACAATATTTCTGCTAATCCCATAAAATCTTCACATATAATCTTCAGTGTAACCCCTTATTCCTGATTAGATAACTACTATACAAATAATATCTCTAAAAGAAACATGATAATTGCACCAACATGATTGTTATATGTAATTTATGCTCATTTTTCTTCAGTTTGGTAATTGCTAAATCAACGATGCGCCATATTGCTATAGCGCATGCTCGTACAACAGAAAATGCTTAACCTTCGTCCAATACTAAAACACTGATTTGTTACAATATATATAATTTTATTGGTATGAATATCCAAAAAAAATTGCGAAGAGAATGAGCCGAATTGTTATCATACAACATGGATAAAAAGTATTAGGATTAAATATTCTTAATGAATGAACGCCCAATCAACAAAACAACAACAACAAGCCATGTCGGGAGGTGTGAGTTGGTCTAGCGGTAGTGTCAATGGTACGGTCAACTCTGTCTTCGGCTACACACTGACTCCGATTGGACCGAAGTTCGAAATTGAGTCACGTCTTTCGAATGGCGACGTGCTAACGGTCGGTCCAATACGTAAAATAATCATTTCTGATTGGAACGTGTCTTTAAAAAAAATACTCACGCACAATATATTGAAATTGTACCTTAAAGGTTTTTTTTTTTATTGAGAAATTCTGCCGGCCCAAAAGCGAATACATTTTATAGTCTGCAAAAAAACACCTCCATGTATTAAACCAAGCTCTTTTTCGATACAGACCATTATTTACATGAATTGCATTGAATTACATGTATCGGCAGTGACGTTTACAGATCCTGTCAGAAAATAAAACACTATCAAATCCAGTAACACCAACTTTGCATTGAATGTAACCAGCATTATGTCATGTAGTGTTGATCCCTTAAACTTGAAATATGAAAGGATCAACTGAGCACGAAAGCTTTTAATATTTATGTGGACGGTTTGATGGGCGAGTGCATGGTTGTAAATTCTATCTAATACCAAAGAGCTCAATTCGATTTGCTCTCCTGTTGGGAAATTACTTGATTCAATTAAACCAGCACTCTCCATAGTCCTTGCCCCTATGAATATTAGCCGATGTGTTTACGGCAATCCCTAGATTGTAAGTAAATTAGATGAACTTGAGCTGTACAGTACGTACGTATACGCAGAAATAGGAGTAAAATAGATGAACTTGAGCTGTACGTATACGCATAAATACGGGTAAAATAGATGAACTTGAGCTGTATGTATACGCAGAAATATGCGTAAAATAGATGAACTTGAGCTGTACGTATACGCAGAAATATGGGTAAAAAAGAAAAAAATTGAGCTGTACGTATACGCAGAAATATGGGTAAAAAAGATGAACTTGAGCTGTATGTATACGCAGAAATATGGGTAAAATAGATGAACCTGAGCTGTACGTATACGCAGAAATATGGATAAAATAGATGAACCTGAGCTGGACAGCACGTCCGTATACGCAGAAATATGGGTAAAATAGATGAACTTGAGCTGTACGTATACGCAGAAATATGGGTAGAATAGATGAACTTGAGCTCCACGTATACGCAGAAATATGGGTAAAAAAGATGAACTTGAGCTGTACGTATACGCAGAAATATGGATAAAATAGATGAACTTGAGCCGTATACGTATATGCAGAAATATGATCGTAATAGCTGTAGCTGTGATAGTGTGTTCAAAGGTATAACAGGGTAATTGACTATTTTCCCCTTTGCCCATGTTGTTAATTTACATCTCCAAACATCATGAATAAGTATTGTCTTTATTCTGATGCGAAAACAACTATAATTGCAGTCATCGGAATTTCCATGATTCTATTTTAAATTACTATAATATTTTTTTTTACAATTTCGATACGGTGTGATATATCGAGCCCTGTCTTGTTTAACTGTTTGTTTGTGTGTTGTTGTTATTGTTGTTGTTGTTTTTTTTACCCACGCTTTGATATCTTAAAAAGGATGACAGCAAAAGGTCACACCAATTCGCATTCCATATAACATTAAATATCTTGGCGTACTTCAAAACGCCACGGCAATCTTTTTTGTATAATTTTGTGTAAGTTTTATGATATTGTCATACAATTTTGTGTGATTTCGGTGGTATTTTGGGGGTACTTACAAAAATATATGTTTGTGTTCTTGTGGGAGGGGGGTATCTTGTGTTAAAATAAGACGCAATTTTGTAGAAGAAGCAGAAGAATAGGGAAAGAAAAAAGAAAAGAAGATACAGGAGGAGGAGGAGGAGGAGGAGGAGAGGAGGAGAAAATTAAAGCTTAAATTCTGCGCCTTTTGCATCTCGTTATGGCTATGTTACTTTGCCATAGAGTGAAACATGTTTTCCGGGTAAATACCCATATCCAATGCACTTACGATTTCATTTATTATTCATAGCTTGGTTTGATCATAATCCTATCTCTATGCAGAATCTTTGTGCATATTCACACGCTCTGTAAAACGTGCATGGGAGAGAGAGAGAGAGAGAGAGAGAGAGAGAAAGAGAGAGAGAGAGAGAGAGAGAGAGGGTGGGAGAAAGAGGGGGGTGGGGGTCCTGTGAATTTTTTTAAAACATGCGCTACAGACTAGTTGTCTCCTAATCATTGGGTAATAAGCGATGCTTAAAGGTAAACACCGGTAGTGGTAAAATTGCGGTTCATGGGTTTTGGGTGCAAAATATCCATTCAATATTGTTTAAATATTACCTTCAAAGGGTTTAGATGGCTATACTTCAACCTAAATTCGCAAAAACCAGAAATATATGCCCAAAATTAATGTTCAATGTTGAAGTGCATTCGCGATTATATCCAGGCCGGATCGATATGATAATTTACCAAATATATCAATTGGTACGTGGGCGGTTTCCCGGCAAAATGTGTATCATCACGTATTAGTAAAAACATATTCTTTCACATGAATGGTAATAAGAGCTTCCATTTAATTTTTTGAGAGGGGGGCGTTTCCAAAACTGGTCTATACCTTTAATTCGATAAAAAGCATGATCGTTAAAAGTGGAAAGATTTATTTACTATTTCATGTTTGGAGATATTCAGATATTCACCACTGTTTGATTTAAAAAACGAAGCCTCAGAAGCGTCCACTGCGTGAGCTTAATAATACTAGGTAAAAAAAAAGAAGAAAAAAAAGTAATGACTAATAAACAAAAACAACAAGAAAACTAAATCACAAAAACGCAAAGTCATTGCTTTTGAAGCTTTGTTCGCTGTATCGTCCGTAACTGTCTTTAATCGCCCTGTTTACGGCAACCCCAGTGTAAAGTCGTTACACAACGAATTTGCAGTGCACACGGGCCTCGTCCTTTTAGCTTATATCGCCTACGGCCTCATTAAAATGTTAACCATGATTGTTATGTTCATTTGATGTACAAGAGGGAAAAATATATATTTTTTCCTCACCTGAATCCGACAAATCTTTCAATGCTATAATTGCGAAAGCTAATAATGAGCTAAACATACCCATCGATGCTAACTGAATGTCGCAGCACTATTTAGCGCTAGAAGACCGCGGAGAGTAATTTACGTTAACTGCGAAAGCACCCTGAGGTCTAATTATCATCGCATTCAGCGCGAAATGAGCAAAT
>NW_022145600.1:6619236-6676736 GCF_000002235.5 Strongylocentrotus purpuratus
CAATGAACTGTCGCACTCGACGTTTTCTAAATTCTTTCGTCCTGTCTCGATCCGCAAACACAATCAAAATGCTACCTGAATTTTAAGTTCTTCTTTAATTCTGTGATTTCATTTTCGTAACCTATCCGGGTAATCCCGTTCACACGAACAGTTTAAAATAATTCACTTATTTTATTTTGTAATAACGTAAGAAAATTTCTGTATAACAATATTCTGAAGAATTTCTATGTCAAGGTATATGATATATTGTGTGTGTAAACTTATTTTTATTCTTTACTTACGTTTATAAAAATGTGAACAAAACAAATTTCCAATATTGGATAATAAAAAAAAATTGAAATTGAAATTGAAATATGCATTTTGTCAAATTGAAAACTCCTTTTTTATATTTTAATATCTAGCATATCGGCAAACGATCGTAATGAAATAGTTTCAATTTGTTCCTATAGATTAAATTTCTCTTTCAAACGATTTGATTCGAATTGATTTTGATTTAAATTATACATTTTATTTTATTGTATTTCATTATTTTGTTTCAATATACATTTGTACATGAAACATACATGAAGCAAAAGAGAAGGGCAGAACCATGAATCACTAATGACCCAGAGGCATAACATTGAAACAATAAATGATAAATGGTATTCAAAGAGACAACATACTTTCTTACTAAACGATATGGCCAGTAACATGAGTCGTGTACGACCATGAAATTAAATCAAATTTACAAGGGGGACCCATACTGCCTTTAAAGAAATGACTAGTTGTGAGACACAGGTTGGCAGATTTGGCAGCTGTAGTGCTACTTTGTAACACAGTGTGGGAGAAGGTCATTGACAAAATTTACAGCTTTGGAAAAAGAAGAGGAAGTCCTGACCAAACCTGCTTGAACATTATATTTTTATATTTTTGCATAGCATCTGTGGGGTAGATCCATGGGATTGAACAAGAAAGAAAAAAGGGGCGGGGCTCGTACACCCTTTGAGTTGGTCAAGAAATTGACGGGTACACCCACGCCTCCTTCAGCCCCCACTGATTTAACAATGTTAAATCTGAGATGCACGGCCCTACGTGTTATCAGTGTCTGTGATATGGTGTAATATTGAAGCCCTAAAAGAAAAAAAAAATTGCGCTTCAAAATGACCAAGAAGTGCCTCAAAAGAGTAAACATCTTTGAGTGACCGGTTTTACCATACTCGTTTTCCCCAATAGACTGTAGCGTTATGAAAACCGATAGGAAAGCGCAAAATTTGGTTTCGATTTCCAATCATAAATATCTTGATAATCGGACGGGCGATCGACTTGTTAAAATCATTAGGTTCCTGACTGACCTAAAGGTTTATAATTATCATTGCAGCATGAGATAAATCCAGGATTTTGTTTCAGAATCTGGGACAAAGTTACCCAATCCCTTTAAGTAAAGGCTAAGCTGTTCCCCAAGCCGGTGTTTCACAGAACACATTGCAGTTGTGTAACAGAAGAGGGCATCTTAGATGTTGTCGTCAGAATTATTGTTCAAATCTTCAATCTTGTATATAGAAAAGACAAATAAAATATGAGGAAATTCTCTTCTGCTTGTTTGCCTTATCTTATTTACTCTCGTCAATAATAAATTTGAAATCCGGGGACATTTTCTTTTTCTTCTTTAACATGTATCTACCTACATCTTGCAAATGAAAGTACATTTTGCGGTAACGATGTAGGTCTGTCGTTTAAAATGGAATCCACCTAATGTAGCTGTTTATCGTTTCGATTTATACACGCTTTGCGGTAAATCTACATTAGATTTTGAATAGACATTTCCTGTCACTGGTTCTCACATCTCGAGGCCAGAGTACTTTTGAAGATGCAGGAAGGAGTGCAAGATGAAAACATATTAGCCCTTTCTACTTCTCTGAGAGTCAGCGAGTATTAGAATATGTTTCGAGATGCACGAGGCATTACTGTGATATTTTGAAGGGGGGGGGGGGGGTTCGCACACGCCTAAAGTTTGCATTATGTTGCCAACAAGCAATCACTCAAGCCAGGATGCAAACAAGAAATACATAGACAAATAGATAGATAAATGAATAGATAGATTGATACATAGATTGATTACTAGATGGATGGATGGATGAATATATAAATAAATGAGCATTTCAAGTTAAAATTAGGTATAAACAAAATACAAGACAACAATAAAATATTAAAATTGGCGAATTATAACTGGAGGAGTCTTACCCTCCCCCTTCCTCACACATACGCCACGTTCACCAACAGTAACACCAATGCAAGATGCATTATAGCGTACACAAGTCCGAAAGAATTTTGATTGTAACCATACCATAAGGGTGTCAGATTTGTTTTGAAAATCTTGAGGAAAATGTCAACAATATTTCAAGTGGACATACTACACTACCCGGGAAAGACGAGTCGCCAACGTGCTCGGGGGAGAACGCTTTATGTCCCATTCGCCTAGCTAGAAGCATTACGTTGGACTTTTAACTCACATAATATGAAAATCTTTGTGGATGTGCAGGTCAGTAAAAGAATGAGGAAACGGCGGATGATCGTATAGCGCGTCTCATTGATAAACCATTCTAGGTCTATATGCAGTGATGTAGATGCGGGGAGGGGGGTGGTGGTGGTGGGGAAGGTGGCTCCTCCACTCGAATGTAACAAGGAGAAGAGATGAAAAAGAGATGATAGCTAGATAGATAGAGAAAGAACGCAAGAGAAGACATAAGGAATTATGAATATGTCACGTATGTCCTATATGTGAAATTTAAACGTTAGTAGTGTCCTAGTATTCAAATTATGCAAGAAAATCCGTTTACTTCTAGACTTCCCTGTCAGACACTATTGAGTGACTGACTGACATCTTTTTTTTTTCTTTGGTAATATTTTACATAAAATGAGCTGTAAAAGGTACATGAGCATTTTTCTACACCAATAACCCACTACTTGTTATGGCCAAAATTAAACTGATTAAATCTTTGTGCAGCACAAAACGTACGACTATTCGGTACAGGGGTCTGTAAATCAGACTTTAACTTAGATGATTGCAATCACTTATGTCGATTCGACAACTAGTGGTCGTTAATTTCCCATTTACAAGCCCTTTCGTTTTAAGGGAAGTTCTAAATAAGTATTGTCTTTCTAATGCCGTTGGAATTTAACCATTTCACTTATTTGAACTGCAAATGGGACATAGTACCTTTAAACGGAGATTTGTTAGATAGCTACCGAGTGCTCCTTGTTTTCAAAAGATCCTTGAAACTCGACACCTCGTAATAACGTGAATTAAATCATGGCTTCGAGTTAAGGCTCAACATTTTACACAAAGCTAAGCGAAATAAGACACCTTCCCACCATCTTTAATAATGAACATAACTATATATACAAATGATTTCTCCGTCCACTACAACCCTCTTCTTAAGTTGCAAGATGCAAATATACCTGATATATTAAGAAAAAAACACGATCAAACAAACGAACTGAGAACTATGAGCATAATGTATCATCATGAAAGTATTTGAAATCTTACCAACACGATGAAATATTGTAATGAAGTGAATCAGATAAATAAATACTAGCATGAAACATGGGGTAATTTGATGATTCTAGTTGGCTATATACAAAGGAAGTTAATGCATAGAAATATGTATTGATGGTAATTATTCTTTATGTGCAAATCTGTATTGTTAGTACATTTCATTTTTGTCACTTCCTGTTCATTCCATTTTCACTTCCTGTTAATTCCACTTTCACTTCCGGTTCATTCCTTTCCGACCTGGATTTTACCTAAATGGGATTTGATTGATTTACGGATAGATTATGAAAAACAAATCAAACAAAATCATGACAACAACTGCAGCTCCAAGAAATCCATAGTGTCGATGCTTTCACATTCTATGTGTATGTTTCTGTGTACATAATATCCTTTTCTCGCTATGCGTCTTTTTGATTGCGCTATTACCTGGGCTAAACAAACGCAAGATATTGAATGTGCAATGGCAGTAATTTAGCGCAGTGTTTGCTTTTTACGTGTTTGCATTCACTTTTTGAACGAAGTCACTGTCACATCCTGCGTCAATGGCAGCGTCTGCCGCTGACGCAGCTCTACGCCATTAAATGACGCATCGTGTGCACGTGTGCAACGGGCATACTATTACATATGTATAAACACATCGAAAGACTCACAAACGTTGGATTGAAAACACAATTTTTTTTAAGATGACGAAAACGATTCATGAATTATTTATTGCGAATGCCTTATTGAGATAAAAACAATGCGTGACTGGAATACAAATGCATCAACACAAAAGTCAAGTACATAAGCAAGGTGTCGAACATTGACTTGGCGAGATGGGGAAGGGACATAAGAGGAAAGTGGGATAGAGAGAGAGAGAGAGAGAGAGAGAGAGAGAGAGAGAGAGAGAGAGAGAGAGAGACGTAAGGAAGAGATGGAAAGGGGGAATGGGAGATGGGGGAGACGTAAGGACGATATCGAGAGGGGAGAGAAAGAGAGAGAGAGAGAGATGGGTAGGTCGATAATGAAAATTCAATTCTCAAATAATACTTTATACTAAACATGTTAATCCAAATAAATAAAGTTTACAAAATAAACGCAAGTTCTCATTTCGATGGCAATCGAATAAATGGGGAATAATATGTAAAAGACGAAAAGAGAAGGTAAACAAAATATAATAAAAAAATAACAAGAACATCAACAACAGCAAAAACAACGACGAGATATGCGTTACATGAACAAAGCTATAGTCGATTAATTCATTTTTATTTATTTCACAAATATAGGTCAGTTGAAATAAGTGCAATATCATCTGTTATCAGATGTATATTGCAAAACAAAAAAGGATGAAAACCAAAAAAAGAGATTCTCATGAATATTCCAGACCTGTAGCTAGGCTTCTAGCGGTGGCGAAATGCGATAATTATCTTATAGTAAGAGTAAAGAGTTGTTGGATAAGGGTACACAAATACATTTACGATTGTCCCGAACCTTCTGTTTTAAATTTATATGAAATCGCGTCATTACGAATGGGGAGGTATATCATAGTGGAGTGGTAAATCTAAGAAAAATAATTGAATGAGCTTCCTAAAGTTTTTTAGTTTTTTAAACATGTGGAAGAATATGATAGTTATTATATTAGCATGAAAAAGAGATGGTTTTGTAATGCCCCGTACTCCAAATAATATTTTCATAGAGAAAAATATAGAGCAATCCTTTACAGAGGTGTGGTCACTACGACAGGTTTGACCGTATCATCTTTGCCAATATTTTTGTTAATTTTCAGTTAATGAAAAGGATAGAACTAACACACCCTTTAAAGCCTCTCTAAAGTGTTGGGAGCCCCAAATTCGCCAACATTTTATTTGCAAAATTTACTTAAATTGTATCATAATGTGAAAGAGGATATCATTTAAGACACACTTCAGCAAAGATTCCCCCCCCCCCAAAAAAAAAAAAAAAAAAAAAAAAAAATATGTGTTTGAAGACAAATATTGATTAAAGAATACATAATTGGGATTTTGTGGGGAAGTACGTTCTCTTGTTTTTTTTCTTGAACTCTTAGTTTTGTATTGAATATATGAAAAAATACTAATTTTCTAAGAAATCTAAGTATGATGTATATTTGTTTATATTTCAGTGAATCGGCTCATTATTTTCACGTCATTCTTTTCTTTCGGGTTGGACGGGAAGAGATAATTGTTAAGAAACCTAAAGAATATAAGGACAAATAAATTACTGCGAGATAATGATTGAGAGAGGAGACGGAGAGAGAGGGGAGGGGCGACGGGGGAGGGGGAGGGAGGACGAACAAATGAGAGAGAGAGAGAGAGAGAGAGAGAGAGAGAGAGAGAGAGTGTGTGTGTGTGTGTGTGTGTGTGCCGGAAAGAAAAAGAGCGATAGGCAGAGCATGGACGTGGATAGAGAGTAGAGAGACGGACAGACAGACAGACAGACAGAAAAACAGGGGAAAGGGGGGGGGGGGCGGAGGAACAGGAATTTCTAAGAATGGTGCACGATTACCCGTCTGATCCCAACATAAGCCGATGTTTATACATGTCATCAACCAGTTAAAATTTCGAAAGCATAATAAACAATCAGTCTGGATGTTCGCCGTGCGATTGAGATGGGGGAAGATAAGAATTGAATTCACACCTTGATCAAGTGGTATTTGGGCAGACTCAGGGGGGTAAAAAGGAGCCCTAGCGTTGTCAAGGATACGGAATGACGGACAACGCATACAATTAATGATAGCTTGCAGTTATGATAAAATATAATACACCTTCAGCATGTTTATGAACTTTCTGTCTGTACTCCGTTCTACTTGTGAAGTTTGAGTTTAAACAAGACTTGGTTTGGTAAAGTCACGGATGCTCTGCCTGGACACCTGAAGGCGTCTTGGCAATTTTCTAAAGCAATCACGATGCATTGCGTTCTTCCTTCTAGCAGCAGAAATCGTTTTGGAAACACAACTTTCATCTTGCTTTCGTCCCGGTTCGCAGAGCCGCATCAATCATATGAACTCTGCCGACCCAGACCATTTTGGGGATGCGCGAAGAAATGTTTAAAGGTAATACAAAGTTTTGGTATGGGGTCATGAATTTGGTTCAAATGAACATATTGGAAGCATATGCGATCCTACAATATTCAGCGATCGTTGTCGCGGTTCAAATCGAGTCTAAAGTTATGAAATTATAAATAGTAAACTCTTTATGTTGTATAGCTCCCTCTCAAGGTGAAGATATTAATATAGCTATAAAACAATGTTTCTCTACTACAATAGACCGATTAGCTATTCCCGTTTGGAAATTATATATCACATCTATATATTCTGAGATTTTTATGGTCGCAGCTACCAGTGTATGGGCGTAGGCGCTATTTGAAATTCATCAAAATTTACCGGGAGCACCGGTAAATTGTTATATTCAATTTTTCGTGTTTTAGGGGATTATTTTTCTAGTGCTTATAATACATCCACAGGGGCGTCCAAATATATAAAAATTGTAAAGAATCACTATCCAGCCAATTTTCAAAATTTCCCAAAACTTTGTATTACCTTTAAGGGAACATCTGAGATACTGAAAAGAAACGGAACGATATTCAATGGAGAACAACAATCAATGGTAGTGTAATGACATGAAAAAATGACAAAGAAACGAATAATGACATTGAACATAACATAGAAAAGAATAATGACATTGAACATGACAAAGAGAAGAATAATGACATTGAAAATGACAAAGAGAAGAATAATGACATTGAACATAACATAGAAAAGAATAATGACATTGAAAATGACAAAGAGAAGAATAATGACATTGAAAATGACAAAGAGAAGAATAATGACATTGAACATAACATAGAAAAGAATAATGACATTGAAAATGAAAGAGAAAAAATGATGACATTGAAAATGACATAAAGAAGAATAATGACATTGAAAATGACAAAGAGAAGAATAATGACATTGAAAATGACAAAGAAAAGAATAGTAACATTGAAAATGACCCCAAAAAGAATGATTACATTGAAAATGACAAAGAAAAGAATAATGACATTGAAAAGTGTATTATTGCCCTTTTGAGAGTTTAAAGGAGCTGAAAGTATTCTGAAGGATTTGTAAGGTGAATGAAAAGGATTGTGTTTGGTTTGGTAACGATTGGATAAGCTCTGTTTATTATACACGATTTCGTTGTTTACATAAATATCAATTTTACTAGATAAAAAGTAGAAAAGCGTGATGGACATTTAGTGCACGCATCTGTCAGGTGTTTCTTCCGTCGGTTGAATAACGGATGCTATTACTTCGGTTGCCTAGGCAACGGGATGTTGAACAGTAATGGCGTAGAGATGCGACTGTGATCGGAGACCTGTAAACATAACATGATACACAAACGTTATTTTCTGTTAAATTCTTTTCTGTTATCACGCTTACACAGCTTCCACAGTAACGATCAATTTAGTTCCGTTTGTATTCTTTAATATAGAGCTAAGTGTTGTCGAAGGATGATGAATCGTTTCATTAGGCAAGTCATTAATGTAATCAATAAAATGCCAATAATATGCTATGTTCGTTTCGGTTTTTGGCACGTACACCAGTAAAACATTTGATCGATGTTCATTGATTGATGTTCATCCATCTTCCATTTACATCATCACAAATATATGAATTGTTAACATGGTCACATAAAATCATACATAGAAAAAGGCTCGTAATAGTTTACGCAACGCTTGAAATGACCTCCTTTTTTGTCATAAGTCAAACATGTTCATACAATAATTATACATAATTATGTAAACAATACATAATGGGAAAGCGATTGGTCAACAAAAGAATGAGGGAGGGGAGGGAGAGAGAGAAAGAGAGAGAGAGAGGAAGAACAAAGGGAAGGGTAAGGGAAGAGTTGCATTCAGATAGTATTAAAGCCCCTATGTGCTTGTTTGGCAAGGAAGGATGGATGGATTAGACCTCCCTGCATGGTCACTGACAGGTGGTCATCTCATCAAATCAGCTCTCAATTAACATAAGAAAAGGGCATCACGGGGATCAACGGGTACCGCTTTATAGGCATTGTTGGCTGTATAGAGGGCGCAAGTAGCTATAAGTAGTGCGGTGGTGCTTTAAGTGGAACATTTTAAGTCAGTGGATACCGAACACCTTGGTAACTTTGATAACCTTGACACTTTTGTGCTTGCATGCAGATGGGAAATAGGACATGCAAACTTCATGTCAACACAAAATACCGCGGCGGATTTTTGCTCTTCTTTTGAACGTGTAATATATATTGCCAATTGGCAACTGCGCGCGGCGAAGGACATCACTAGGCCTGCTTCACCTGTCCGAAGATGCAAAATAACCCGTTATTTTCAGACTAGGGTTATTTTCCAGACGCTCGAAGTTGCGTCCTCACCAGAATACGCGTATCGCAAACGGGCGCAAATAGGACCGCTATTTCCCAAATAGCGGGCTATTTTTTAAACAAGACCAAGATTTCTCTGGTTATTTTATCTACCAAGTAACCCGCTAATTGCAACTACGGACTGATGAAGAAGCAAATTAGCTGGCTAATTTGAGATCCAGCTTGTTAAAATATCGGGTTATTTTGATACTTCGGTCTGATAAATTATTTTACTGAGCGTAATATCTGAGCACTGTGTTCATACAACACAGAAATGTGAAGCGCATTACACTTAACGTCATCTATTATAAATATTAACAAAAAACGTCTTGGTTTTTACCACGTCATTTTCGAACAAGCCTTAAAACATCCTTCTAACTCCCGTAGGATGAACTAGATTCTCCGAGGCCTAATCACATACATTTATGACTTGGATGAAGGGCTTAACATTGACCGAGTTTTGAGACAACTTTCTTCTAAAGCTATTCAATTTTCCTTAACGATTCAACCTGTATGCCACTCGCTCAAAGGGTATAGAGAAAAATCGCCTCCGCATGCACGTACATGTATTGTTGATACAAAGGACATTTTTATTGCGACCTGGCATCGAATTCATGTTATGATGAATAATGTCACTTTTCTGTCACCATACACATCGAAGAAAAACAGAAAAGTCTGACTAATGGTTTCATGCCTAAGCATCAATATCTATAAATGCTAAAATTGTTTGAAACATCTGGGCTGTATTCCTCTATAAGAAGTAGACAAATATGATAAATTGATCCCAACAAACAGAGATAGAGGGAGAGAGAGAGAGGGGGTGTGGCATATACTATTTATACAAATGGATTCTCTAAAACGACGTCAAAACGACATGCATTTCCATTTTAAAGGTTATATTTCCATATCCACAAAACTGTTCATTATTTAAGCCCAGGGCTCCGTCTTAAAACAATTTGATATTAATTGCACCTTATTTGCGATTGATATCAATCGCAACTATGTACATGAAAGATATGAAACTGCAAAGTTGCGATTGGTGAGATGACTTGGGATGAGTTTGGATCAATCGCAACTCTTTATAAAAACGGAGCCCAAACCAATACGTACAAGCCCGGAGATGTCGCAGTTCTTTCATTTTAAACAAGAAGTATTAAATAGCTATAAATGGGCAATGCAATTTTTGTTCGTGTTCGCGGGTAACGCGATTTTGTAGATACCATTAATTCAAATAAAAGAAGACTGAGCATGATTCGTAGCACGGAGGATTATTCTATCTCTTGGATGTGGTTTCATAATCGTAGGATAACTCAACCCTCACTTTTCTTATTTGAGCGTGTGTTCGTGTTTTTGTTTGTCTTTTTCTAAACAATAATTCCAGGGAAGGTATATACTATAGTTTGCAGGCGCAAACCCATTTCAGTCGTTATGCATAACAGTGTCTGCACAGTGAGACTATTTGGACTGCACGGTCTACCATAGGCTCTGTACTTTAGCTGCTCCTGACAAAGCCAGAGACTGAAAGAGCTAGGCTCTGTACAAGGCTGTAGGAATCGTGGTAAAGTTTCATATGAGAGTCTGTGTATGCAGACTCAGTCTAAACATGTACAGTACCGTCGAGTTTGAAAAACGAAAAAGTGTATTATTGAGAATCGAACCCAATATAAATATTTGGAAGGTCATGGTTATGGAAGGATTAACATCTGATGCTGAGGTTCTGAAATCAAGTAGAAATGTGAAACAATACCTTGCTTGGCTACCATGACAACGAGCATGAGGAAGTCATGGAAACGTAAATCCACGAAACGTGTGATGAAAGAAGGATGGGAGGCTATATCGGGGGTAAATCCAAATACATTCGTCATTCAAGAGATATGTTCTTGTACTTTTAAATTACTTTAGGGAGTTAATCGGTAGTATTGAAATTTAAAATAATAAAAAAAAAAATGAATTGAATTGAATTAAAGATGCTTCAGAATTACAGCGAATACAGACATGATGAAGCTTTTTCATCTTTCAAGCCTAAAAAAAATACTTCAGAATGCTCTCTTGACTACTTTTCTTAAATACCATTCTCTTTGAGAAAATATTACGTAATGATGATGAAGATGAACACGATGATGAATACAACCAACAAACGTTAAATTATAAGTACAATTAAATGTAAATTGTACTTGAATTTGAATTTATTGGTTTCTATATCATTTTTTAAACATAACTTTCCACGTAAATGAATGAAAATGTTCATACTATTTTTCCAGTATGGTAGTACAGCATTCATGGGAGCAAGTGTAGGAAATAAAGTTAATAAATATGCCGAATCCATACAAAGCATACGTTGGATTTATGAGGGCTACAGCGTAAGTCTGAAGCTAGATGTGATTGCTGAAGGAAACGAAAATGAAGAAAAATATTTGAAAATACATTGAAAAGGAAAAACATGAAAAGGGAAAAAAAGATGGAAAGAGGAGAACAAAGAGAAATAGAGAAAGAAAAAAATGAGAAGAAAGAAAATGAAATTGAGAATAAAGAAAGTCTCCCTGCTTTGTATTCACCACTATAGAAATAGCATTGTGACATTCGCATCAGTTGTTGTGATATCCATTTACCGCAATCGAGAAAATTACAAGAAAATATCATGGGATTTAATACTTCCGTAAATAAGCGGTGTTTTCATTTTAAGAAAGAATTCCGCTGGCAATTCCATTATTTCTGTTGTCTACCCTTTTCCATGTTTTCTATCCCTTTATTTTCTTCGAGTTTTCTACGTTTCACGGCAAAACATAAACCGCGGTGACACTGACAGGGGGGTCCGGGATGTGTGGTGGGGGGGGGGGCACAATCAGCCATTCTTTCTCACCCTCTTGAAACCCACGTGGAATACCGTGGTACATAAGTCCAATAATGTTACCCTTTGTAACTCTTTATTTGTTTTTTTTTGTTTTTAATTATTTCTTTATTCATTAATTTATTTTACTTATCTATCCATTTATCTAATAATTTAAGAAATGTGTTTAGTTATTTATCTATTTACGTATTCAATCATTCATTCTTTTACTTATTATTTCATTTATCTATTCATTTTTTATTCATTTATTTATATATATTTAGTAATATTTTATATTTTTATTTCCCTAATATATAATATATCGTGTCATATTTTCGTATCTTCAAAATATTGTGCCCCCTCTTAAAAAAAAAATCCTGAATGCTCCTCTCTGCGCGGTGATACATAATTATTTAGAAGCCCTACGGACCAAGGGAATCCCTAAGAGGTCTTGCGCTGGCGGATATTGCTAATGTGATAATTCGATTAGAAACTGACCGATTTAGGCTAGGAGAATCATGAGCATGCAGAGCCATCTATTTACAGAGTTTGGCCAACGCGGTTTCATTTGGTCGCAACATGACGAAAGTTCTATTGCTTTGCGCTTGCCGAACAAAGCAGTAGTTGGCACACTGTGCCTAACCCGAGCTGGGGTGGCCAAACTCTGCTAAGTAATGACTCTGGGTGAATGTATCCTTGGCCGAATAGAGTTTAATTATGAGCTAAGGGTATATCTTCTTACTTGAAATGAATCTGTTGCTCAGGGGAGACGACATAGATGGCTAAAATGGATGGAAAAATACTTTAAAAGTGAGAGCGTATCCCCACTGCTAATTTTGTCAAATTTACCTCTTTTTTGTGTGGCTCGTATCATCAAAGCAAATATGAAAGTAAATGAAACCTTGTGTCCGTTATTAACTCATATCCTGCCATAAGCTTGCATGCATGCTTCCGTTATAGTGCTTTGTACACGCGAGCAAGCTACCGCTTCGCTGCTTCTTGCATGTTTGCAAGCATTCGTAATATCAGTTATTGTTTATGCCCATTGTACTGTGCCTAGTGTTTATAGCACGCGCTATTGATAGTACCACAGCGTTAATCCGATTATCTCTAAATAAACTTGGCACCGGGGGATTTGTGGTTTGGCACAATGGGGATTAGCCCTGTGGCAGGATTAGAGTTAAAGGGACATCATTTTCACTGACGCAAGGCTGCGTCAACACCTGCTACAGCAACTGGTGTGGTCTTTATTGCGTCATATGAGAGTGATACCATAACATGAGTAAATGCAAGCATTGACTGACTGTTGCATGGGCTAATTTACTTTTGAGAATTAATTAGCGCAGGTAGTGACGCAACCAAAACGACACCTCGTGAGTATTACGGCCATTGTCTCCGTCAGTATGTGTTTTTATATTTCGTGAATCTCCTTATTCCTCTCCATCCTCAACCGGATGTAAGAGAACAAATTGTATTTTCTTTGTATATAATATAAACTATTTCATTATATATAATAGAAATAAAGACCATCACGCCTCTTTTTACAAACTGGCCTTCATAATGATCCACTTATATCATTTTTACAATACAATTTTCTTCCTTTGATAAAAGCGCAATCCCTTTGTGTTGGCAAGGTAAATATGCAGCAACCGTGTGAATATTTTAATGAGTGGATGACAAATGAGGGAGAACGCAGATGGCAAAATATGAAATTTTCGTGACTACAACGAAAGCTAAATGAAATATGGATGATTTTATACAAGTAATGGGTGAGCAGACTATGTACTTCTTTGTTGCATCGCTGAACTTTTGTTGTGCATCTAAATCTGAAGGTTTTTACCTTTATTACGCTTTGCAAAAACATTATAATGAGACGCTAATTTCCCCATTGTGTGCTGGCTAATGAGGCCCTTGTGAATCGGCCTCAACGGTCTTTTGCAGATAATGTGCAAAGTCCATGAAACTTAGCGAGTGTTTAGAATATATGTCCTTCAGATATCATGTGCGAAATGTAATAGTCATAGGTTCTGAAACTTCCTTAAAGAAATGAAAGTCTATAAGGCCAAAAAAAAACAATATGTTTAGCGTCCTGCCCTTTTGAGAAATAGGAAGCAGGAGGCCCATTTTTTTTCTTCTTCAAAATGGCCGCTCAAAATGGCCGCTCGGTACATTTCCCCGACAGTCCGGGCTATTTTTCAAGATGGCCGCCGGGATTTTTTTATTTTTAATTTTTAAATCAGAAATAGGCCTAGATCCATTTTAGCAGCGTTTTTAATGTTTTGTATCTTTAAAAAAAAAAGAAAAGAGGCGGCCCCAAAAAAGGAAGCGGGCGGGGACGCTAATCATGTATATATATTTTTTTAATGGCCTAAAGCGCTGTTTTCAAATTACCGAGGAGGGAGCTCTTCTCTAATCTTCAACAATCAATAATTAATTTTGAATTAAGAACTAATATTTTTCGAGTCTAGAAAATCAGTAAGTTGAATTCAAAAGCCAGTTTCAATTTTTTAAATATTTTATTTAGTGGGAGTTTCCTATTACAATATACCACTTCAATATTCCACTTGATTCTTGGAACTTTAGGTCTGTAGGTTCTGCAAAGTGTACTAAAACATAATTGGCATGACACATTTGTTGCCTTGGTAACAGCATATCTCGTTTCTTCCGAGTTCGAAATTTCCCCGGATGCGTTGCCAGTAGCTTGCTTTTTTATTGCTATCATGGTCGTGTCCTCTTTTTCGTTTCCCTCTTCATCCAAAAGTTTTTCACTCTGTCTTGTTTTTTGTTTTTTTGTTCTTGAATTGAATCGCCTCCATGTCTTTTGTGGTCGTTCTAAAGCTGCTAAGCTGCTGTGGACGTACTTGTCCGGTCATTGCCTTAAACATCTTTTCCTGAATTATAATATATAATGAGAGAGAGAGAGAGAGAGAGAGAGAGAGAGAGAAAGAGAGAAAGAGAGAGAGAGAGAGAGAGAGAGAGATACAGAGGGAGAGAGATAAAGAGGGAGAGAGAGAGAGAGAGAGAGAAAAAAAGGGGAAATTGATAGAGAGAGAGAGAGAGAGAGAGAGAGAAAGAAAGAGAACACGTACCTGGAACTTTTGCTGATGATCAACACGTTAAATCAAGTAATTCAAAGTCGACATTCATTTTCAATTTTAAAAAAGAGGAGTTACGAAAGATTTCCCAACCGTCATATCAAAACCAATAAGTAGCTGATATATCAACAAGTATTTCCAGAATTTCAACCTAATCCTTAAATCAGCAGGTTTTGCAATGATATAGGCCCAGGCGCGGATCCAGGACTCAGGATTTCTTGGGGGTGGGGGGGGGGGGGCATCTCCAAAAAAAGGTAAAATTAACGTGTTTTACACGTTTTTTTTCCCAGGGGGGGGGGGGCCTGGATCCGCCATTGTATAGGCCCACTCTGATGAAGAAGAAACAATTTCATATTTCTAAGAATTGAGGTAAATTCAAAATGAACAAGATACAATGACCCAAAAGTAAGTAGTCTACCATGCGTGACAACTTCTAACGGAGGGGGGGGGGGGGGGGGGGGGACCTACTGATTTTTCTCATCTTTCATTTTTCTAAGGCAACCCACACTGCGGTCAAGATCATAAATTATGAAGTGTATCAATATTGCGTTACGCAGTGAGTAATGTCATGCATAATCTCGACCGGATTAAATCACACCTCGCGGGGACGGACAAACTGACCTCTTCCCTTAATTGGAAACATTTTGGAAAATACCTTCGAAAAATGAGAGAGAGAGAGAGAAAATGTCACACTAGGATATAATACAGAAATAGAAGAAAAAGAATAAACAAAGGAGGAAAACACCGAGGGAAAAAAACCACTTAGCAACAACAATGAAGATGACGAGGACGATGAAGAGGAAAAGGACGGAGAAAGAGAAAGAGAAAAAGTAGACAAAAAGAGATGAAAAGTTGGCGAATAACAAGAAGAATTTGGAGGAAAAAAAGAGACAAATGATAGGGAAGAAAAAGAAAAAAAATATATGGATGAAGGAGGGAATATGATGAGGAAGAAAACAAAGACCTTTTTTTCATAGACATTTTTTTATAGGTCACTTCGAAATGAAAACTTTTGCCTCCAGTTTCCGTTGTCAGAGATTGAAGCGGAGACGTGCTTAATACACTTTTCCGAGTTGCCCTGCCTGGAAGTCGGTTTACCTGCATTTTGAGGGTTGCAGTTGTATAATACCTCAATATAACGATATACCTGTGATGCAGGAGTAGCCATAGTTAATGCAATAACAGATTACCGTTGCCCTTCATCACCCGACAATCTAATATATAATTTTATTGAAAATGCGTCCTCAAAGTATTGCTTTGGTTTGGTAAGGCATCAACAAAATTACGATTAATTCATTTCCTCTTCTCCAAATGTGATTATCGATGATGCTTGCTACTTGTGACGGGAATGCTTATGGCTTCTTTAGTTAGCCTTTATACATAAAATAAGTAGAGGTCATATGCCTTCTATTTCATTTTAGTTCGTCGACAGTGCTACCGTCTAAATATTAGTAGGGACTTTTAGATTTGCACACCTACAGCTTTGACTGCAACGTGTGACGTCATTTTAAGGCACTGCGCATGCGTTATGTCGTCTCAGTCGGCGATCGAGAATGCGTCAACCTTGATTTTCCTAAATCTAGTACATACATACATACATATTGGTATTTATATAGCGCCTTTACGAGCTCAAGGTACTAGTATGCCGCATGCGCATAAAATATACAGTTCCTTAGGTAGACAAAGGAACATCCCTTCCCTGCTATTATGTAAAAAAATATTCACCTGTTCTACACATTTTTACAAAATAGCAGTGAAGGGATGTTCTTTTGTTGAGGGTAGAATGAGGAACTGTATATTTTGTCTTCTTTCTTTGTCCGTGATGTTCATAGTGTTACTTCCTACATGCATGTATATCGTCAATCTAAGAGATTTCTAATTGTAGTCAACATGGGCAGTTAAGTACGTTGACACGCATGATCAGTCGGCGTTCGTCGTGTTCTCGTCCACTCAATCTAAAAGTCCCTATTATTGAGGTTGCCAACGACACAGATACTTTGGTGTCGTTTAAATTAACGCGAAATTACTTGCCTTGAGAGGGAAAACGAATTCTCAAAAATAGGCCATATCCGTGATGTAATGAATTTAATGCATACGCCCTTCGTATAAAGCGCGGTATCTCACTGAGCGGCAAATGCTTTAGGGTTCGTAAAAGGTTGCAAAAGGTTCGTAATCAGTTTTCATTGTCGCAGACAGTTTTCTTTGTCGCAAACAGTTTTTCTCGTCGCAAAGAAATTTTTCTTTGCGAATTTATTTTTCCGCAAACAATTGCGAGCGTTTGCAAAACAGTAATTAGCCTTTTGCAAACGGTTATAAGAAGGTGTCGTTGAAGTTCTTTTCGATTCGCCAATGCTAGCGACCACGTTACCATAATTATGGTTGTTATATAAAATCGACCCATTGAGTACCAGGGGTTATCAAAGGTCCCAAACATTCACAAATAGGGGCAAAGGATTGGCAAATAGTTGCTAATATCCGCAAAAACTGTCGCTAACATTTTCTTACAGTCGCTAATAGTCGCCAACTGCCTTCCGCAAACATTTTCACAAATATTCGCTCATAATGTTGCTAATTGTCGCTAAACATCACTAAAAGTTGCTGATTTTCGCCAACATTCGTCAGAAAAATTGGCGAATCAAAAATTCGCAACGTTCGTGAGCATTCGCCACTCAGTGAGATACCCCCTTAACAAAATTATTTCATTCACATGCAACGAATCATTGTATTTCAATAGAAAGCGAAAGGTAAATATTTTTTTGTTGCTAGGTCGGACAACATTATGGCTTGCTCTACCTAGCAACACGTACTATGTCATAGTTGCATTAATTAATCGTAACAGGTGTCTGTAATAATTCGCATGCGAGGCAATTCATTAAGGCGCATGCATTAAATGTGATCACAAAACGAAAATTACCTTTTGTATGGTAGCTGGCAAATTATATACCCTAATGTTTATATCATTTCATTTGTTCATTTATTTCAATCTTCATATAAAAACAATAGATCATTACAATAATATACATAAAATTAAAAAAAATACATGCAATCATACAAGTTAACAGTATCAAAGACACCAAATTTACCAGTCGAAAATGAGAAAAGGGGAACTAAAATAAGGCCAAAGGGCCTTGTAAAATAATTTATTATATCATGAATGTCGTTCAAATTTATTTCTATTTTGTCGTTGATGAAAACTCTCCGAACAATGTTTCAAATTGCCATAAACCAGAGCGAGTGCTCAACTAGATATGGCAATACTAAGAAAACAGTTGGTTTTTATTTTTTTTAAGTCATTTTGTGTTGCTTTCCAAAACAAGGTTACCCGTCCTTTCAGATTGGAAAATAGCTTACGATTTTTTAAAGAAAAAAAGAAGGAAAAAAGAGAACTAAATGCAAAACAAGAACATTTTAACTCCTTCGTATAAACGTGATTGCTTCACTCTAAGTAATCAAATTGAATGCATTTTCAACACGTTTTCTTTTTCAAATATTATGTCCTTAATTTCAGCAAACAACATAAAATGCGGTAAATTGTCTTCCAATAATTGAGTCTAGCTTATGAATTATTCAGTCATAAGTCAATAAAACACGGATGTGTTCCGGACACCGTACAATATTCAGATACTGCAGCATCCGTGCAAGGCATCCATGATTTTGAGAAGAAACATAAAATGGTAACATGCATTCTCGGATGTAAAACCGCCAAAACCGCAAGTGGCGTGTTCCTGTTACTGTATTCGATCATTATCGTTTTTCATCGCTATTCATGAAGAAGTGCATTCGTCGTCTACTGCACGATTTGTGATACGGCCGATTGCACGTGTTCCCGCCGAAAAAATGTCATCTGAAAGAGATGTAGGTGCGCATCTTTAGGAGGAAACAAAATCCTTATCAATGGAGGGATAACCGACTGTGCATGCGGCTCGTTAGACGTGTTTTTTAACGGCAAATCTTCTTGAATACTTAAGTTCATGCAAACAATACCGGACCTGGGGGTGTTTCACAACGGCTAAGATCAACTTTAAATTGGACTTAACTATGGCAAGCTATTCATTCCACTGGTTGCTCTCACCATTGGTCTCTCAAGTATGATCTTAAGATAACGTCTTTTCCTTCAATAATGTACTATCAAAAAATGTAAATTCTGTAGATTTGTGACCATGATTTGTACATCCCTTGAGAGACTTATGCCAGGAAACGGTGAGAACAAACAGTGGCATGAACGGCCTGCCATAGTTAAGTCCAACTTAAAGTTGATCTTAGTCTTTGTGAAACACCCCCAGGGGGTTTCAAATCGAGGGGGGGGGGGACCTCTCCCAAGTTACATTTGAAACTCGATAGTGTTCATGCAAATATAAATGGTGAAACTGGTGTTTTTAAACCGAGGGGGAGGGGGCACCTTTCCCAAGCGACACCTGAAACTCGGTGGAATTCATAGAAACATTGGCGGAACCAAGGTTATAAAAAATAATATATGAGGGGAGAGCCAAATATGCTTCTTGTCCTCACACAATCCTATTTTTTTAAAACTTCTGAATCAGTCGGTTTGTTATTGTTTGAAGAGTTGGATATTCACTACAGTCAAATCAATAAAACAAACTTACTCGATTTATAGAGGGGTTGATGCTGCGAATTTTTTTCTTTTTGTAACCAACAACAGCATGTATCAATATCATCTGTTAGCTCCAGCTACCTTAACAAATGGTTCAACAGAAATCTTTCAAGGTGGGTTTATAAATGAAAATTTCTTAATGAATACATTTTCTCTGGAGGTGTCATACAATTCTCAGGTTTTGATAAAAACGAATAAAGTATAGCATCGCTCAAAATGGAGGTGTGACACTATTCTCAGGTATTGATGAAATGAATAGAGTATGGCAATGCGCAAAATGTGAAACCAATGCCACCTTTCAAAACCCCCATACATATTTTCTCAGAAAAAGAACCACTTTTGTTTATACCATAGCGAAAAGGCGTTTCCCATCGGTGAATTGTATAGAGCACTTAGAACACTATTATGCTACGCTTCATATTTTGTATGACTGTAGGTTGGAATAATTTTGTCAGAAGGCTTCAGTGTTTCCGGTGCCTCCTCGAGCCCTACGTGACTAATGGATTTTTACTTTCTCAAGGTATAGACATCTCGAGAAATGGCGAAGATCGAGCGCCACAATTGGTTTTGTTTTGGTTTAATTCACGGATCTCAAAAAGGATATAAGAACGCACCGGTGTGGCTACAGGGGACAGGGGTACGTGGGCGCTCTATCCACTTGAAAAGTAGAGAGAGAAAAGGAGATGGAGAGAGAGAGAGAGAGAGAGAGAGAGTATGTGTGTGTGTGTGTGTGTGTGTGTGTGTGTGTGTGTGTGTGAGAGAGAGAGAGAGAGAGGGGGGGGGGGGGGGGGGAGAAGAAAACATAATCATAACACAAAACTTTTTTTTCTGCGTTTATATTACACTTAATACATCGACAATGTCTCAAAGAGGTTTGCAGACATAAACCATTAAAACTGTCTTTAGGACTCAGGCTTGCACACACACAATGTAGACACATTCTCCACTCCCTGGGGAGCATTTCAGCCAGGCAACGCTCACAATACCGATCAAACTACAAGGACTTTCGCATCCCGGCTACCGTGTACCCCTATCACCAGGGTAGAGAGAAGCAATGCAAATAAAATGCCCTGCTTAAGGACATTACTGCCTTACCGCGGATCGATCCCAAGACCTTTGCATCTTTAGTCAAGTGTTTAGAAACCACTTGGCTACGACACCTTTACATACAGAGTTAGGGGAGAAAGTGATAAGAAGAATAAATGTGAAACGAAGCGCTGAATAGTATTTTCAGTGGCTGCCTATTGTATCATATTGTATCCATTTCATCGTAAGATAAAGATTCTTTTCTTTATGAAATGAGCATCATGACTCGTTTCATCTCCATCCTCGTCAATACGAACACGAAGATAACCTTATTGTGATGTCACCTCGGTACCCATCACGTGATCATGCGGTCACGTGACTTGATACTCGACTTCAAGAGAGTCATGGGGGTGCTCCGAGGGCAGTGTCAATCAAGATTAATGGATTTTGACAGCAAATACAGAAAGAAGCACAAATTACATTATTGCTGTACTCTAAATCATGAATATAAATGACTTGTTGCCTGGAGTAATAACAGAACGGTTTGCCAACTCTTTGAAATTAAATATCGAGAAATCTGAGATCTGGTGCTGCGATATACGATTGCGATAGTGGAGTTGCCAGGGTATAGTGGTTCATTCACTTATCTCACAATCCAAGGGTTGAGGGTTCAAACCCCTACCCGGCACTTACGTCCTTTGTCGAGACATCAGTTCACATTTGCCCTTCTCTTCCCAGCTGAATAAGCATTCTACCACATATTGCTAAAAATCCCAAACAGTGAACAGCACTGCACTCAGACATGATCATGTGGGATTAATTTCAAATGTTTGGTCAAAGCGATCATTCAGCTACGTTTTTTCCATGCGTATTTCGAATATTAGAGCATCAGGAGATATAATATATCTACTATTGCGAGTTCCTTAGAAGAAAAAAAAAAGGAATTTGAAAACTCACAAATTTATCATGTTTTCAGTTTACCAGAGCTCAACCTTCTCTTTAAAGAGTCTTTATTATAAAAAATAATGCTTTAAGGAGGCTAAGTCGAGCCAATAGGTGGAATATTTGCTCCTCTTTCTTTACTGCCTCGGCTTCGTCCCAAACCCTTATGTAAATTTGATATTTTCGGAAAAGGCAGCATTTCACCGCAATTCTAAGTAATATCTCTCAAATCATTGCAAATGGCGACAATTACGCGGACAAAGTAAATATTTGAGAATACACTTCCTCAAGTGTCGAAATCAAATAGCCTTTTTTCTGGTCGAAAAGGAAACACAAAATTCCCATGCGTCGAAAAGCAAATACCAACAAGGACAATAATACTTGACCAAACGTTTTGTCGTCGAAATTATAGACTTCTGTCGTTTAAATGTTTTTTGTTATTTTAGAACTGGGCCCTGTCTTACAAAGAGTTGCAATTGATTCAAATCAATCGCAAGTTTGCAAACTCCTATCTTGTATGTACATAGTTGCGATTGATATCAACTCTTTGTAAGACAGGGCCCAGTTCCACATTATGAGTAATGAACAAACATAATGCTCCTGTTTGACCTGAATTCACTTGAGACGCAGCATATCGATCTATCTATATAAAAAAGACACTTGATCTAGTTAACAAGTCTCAAGTTTTTTAAAAGTGTACTTGAAATAATATTAGTTCCGAGCTTCGTTACATCCCTACTCCTACTCTTATTGCTGCTATTAGTACTACTTCTGACTTCTATTGCTTTATGCTACTTCTTACGTTGCCTATCTACATACTACCATTACTGATACTACTAGCCTACTACTACTGCTGCTACTACTATACTACTACTACTACTACTACTACTACTACTACTACTACTACTACTACTAGTACTACTACTGCTACTACTACAAAAACTACTACATGTACTACTACTACTACTACTACTACTACTACTACTACTACTACTACTACTACTACTACAACAACAACAACTACTACATGTACTACTACTACTACTACTACTACTACTACTACTACTACTACTACTACTAATACTACTACTACTACTACTAGTACTACTACTGCTACTACTGCTACTACAATAACAACTACTACATGTACTACTACTACTACTACTACTACTACTACTACTACCACTACTACTACCACTACCACCACTACTACTACTACTACTACTACTGCTACGACTTCTGCTACTACTACTACTACTACTACTTCTACTACTACTACTACTACTACTACTACTACAACTACAACTACTACAACTACTACTACTACTACAACTACTACTACTACTACTACTACTACTACTACTGCTACTACTACCACTACTACTACTACTACTACTACTACTACTACTACTACTACTACTACTACTACTACTACTACTACTAGTACTACTACTGCTACTACTGCTACTAATTTTATTACTCATAATACTACTACGACTATTCTACTCCTAATTTCACTAACAATACTGTCTACAATACCACTGTTCCTATATGTCTATCAATATTCCAACCTCGATTTTCTTCAGACAATCATGATTGCCATGCATACACGTACTTAATCAAGAGTCTTCACGTATGCTTTTTCACCCGTCCGCCATGTTCAAGTTACGTCGGTGTTGTAATAATTCGGATCAGCTGTCCTTGCTAAAAGGGCTTAAGAGCGGTCATTGTAATTTATGATATTCCTACTCTTGAGATGATGCAACGCAGCTGTCTTGTGCCAATCCTCCAAAATCCTCCCCTGATCCGCTAGAGTGCGGCTGTAAAACGTGAGCAACACCTCGTCTCAGAACCCCAGCATCATGGACTTCTAAACTAAGATAAGTTCATCATGGCAGCCCCATGCCTTGCCTTTTGCACACGGTGCGTCATTAGCTAGTGCAAGACTGCGTCAGCGACGGGCGTGGTGTTTGACGCACCTTTCGAGAGTTTCATCGTACGTCAATGTAAAGTGAATTTGAAATGAACGCTGCGAACATTGCGTTGAATTACTGGCGCTCGCAGTAAATGCTGTCATATAGTCTTGATTAATAACTCAGTAACGCAATCGCGACGACGCCTCATTTGCAAGGAGAATTATGCATCCTTCCTCTTGCGCCAATTGTTTTCAAGAATAATCAGTTTAAAAAAAAAATACATGTTAACATAATAACTGCTTATTCTAGGGGAGTCAATTGATGACTCATTGACGCCAGGGTCATATTTCGATTCGAATACAAATCCGAAGCCTTGCGTCAGGACATTGCAGCCCTCCGTCAAGAAATAGCATCTGCATCTAGAGGCAGGCTGCTTATGAGCCTACACTGTCCATTTATATCTTGTATGTCCATGTCGACAGTTAGGTCTCTTTTCATCAACGTATCAGTAATCTTCTTTAGTAGAGAAAAAGAGGAAAAAGAGGAAAACCACGAGTTGACCTATATTTAGCAACTATTATATAAACATGGAAAAATGGAAATCATGTATCAAATTTCGAGTTCCGGTACACGTGTGTTCAAGTCTTCTGCTGCATATAAACTGTCAAGTATTCTTACCAGGAACTTACCTCAAAAACTGACCCCCTATCGCATCACTTCGGGGCTATCCGTGTTCATAACCGCAGCTTTATGTTATAATACGTAAGGGACTTGTTCTTATGCCGTCACCTACCGTAATGTCCTCAACGTAATTGACGAGTCTATTTTGAGAGATATTCTATCGAAATATTATTTAAAAAATTACTGTGGTCCTTGTACACTATCGGGGATAGAGAGATGTGATATTTATCAACACTTAATGTGTAGGCGTTACTAACACTTCAGAATAGAATAATGTTTTGACACTAAATTGCATAATGCTTTTATTCTAAATTGCATTCATTTTTTAATTTTTTAATTGAAGATTATCTATACTCTTAAAGGACGCATCCTGAAAGGTTTAGTAGTGTTAGCTCACACCTTTTTCCAAATAAGGTATAACGCCCTCTCTCCACAAGGGCGTCTTCGAAAAACACCTCCCCTTAAAAAATCCTGGCTACGCCCTCTCTAGCTCTTCTCCACTCTGTGGAGGATGAGGGGGGGGGGGGGTTGTGTCACCATCTGATTATTTCGCCTTTCCACTCTCGCTTCCTATCTCTCTCCCTCTCCTCTTCATTTTCTTCACCCTTCAATTTTTTATATATTTTTTTGGGGGGGGGGCGGAGGGGCACATGGCCCCTGTCCCTTGTAGCTACACCATTGTAATATAATACACCTCATCATGGCAATGTGCCTATGATTCACACACGCTCTTCTCTTACCTTGACCTAATCTCGGTGTAGCTGGTCATAATTATCACATCTTATCGACTCTATCCCCTCTACTCTTTTTCTGTTTGTTTTAAAGGTATAGACCAGTTTTGGAAATGCCCCCCTCTCAAAAAATGAAATGGAAGCTCTATTACCAATCATATGTTTTGACTAAAACGTGATGATACAAATTTTGCCGGGAAACCGCCTACTAAAATTATTATATCTATCTGGCCTTGATAGATATCCCGTAGTCTCATATACATCTTTCCGTATACAGTGCTTGTTACTTCACCAAGACTGGGCCACATTTGTTATCATCTTGATGATTCCAGAACTTTGCAGTACACACCAATACTTATATGCTAGATGATCAACCTTTTATGAATGATTCCACTACGTTTCTTTCACAATGCAATTGCATGACCAAAACTGGTCTATACCTTTAAATTGTTGCAGAATTAAAGTAAGCCCGCAGGATTTCCCTACGCCTATATCAGGAGCTTTTTAATAACTGCCCCATTGCAAGGGTTAATTGTCTCTCATAAGCTTATACGTGACGGCCTTTCATCACCGTGCCTACCATAAACCCACTAGAAAACAATTAAAGGCAATATTAAAAATATTTTTCCCACTCCCTTTCGCTTTTCTTCATCTCACGCCGGTTTTTTCGTGTGCTTAAATCATTGTGCACAATTATTTATTGTATTTGATATTATTTCGTTTGTCATCTATATATTTATGAACTATCATTTTTTCATTCAATTTTTGTATTTACAAATCGAATGCACTTCAAATGAGAAATGAATAAATATAAAATCAAATGAAATTTATTCATTAGTTTTTACTACTTCTACTATTTTCATGATTTATTTATGAACAGAACCTTCAATTTCATCTTGAACGACCTTTAAACCCTGGTTTAAAAGCTGGTTGCAGATCTCGAATAAAGGATTTTTTTTTAAAAACCATGTAACACTATTAAATCACGATCACTACCCTTTTCGGCTTGATCACACCGCGGGAAAATAGATCATAATAATATGTATACGCCAAAATGTCGTCGGCAAGTTGTTATCATATCGCAGGTAGGCAGGAAAAGGTATCAATTATTCAACTTTTGCACGTGATAAATCGAGGATTCTACTTATATTATTTCGTGCGTATCTCGGGGGAATGAGCGCCTGAAAGGGATACACGAAGTTCGTTTCGGCATTGGATGACTGGAATTGAGGACATTGTATTTCGTTGAAAAAAAGGTCTCAGTGTGATCGAACTAGCAGGTTACGGCATCACGTGCAATTGAATGCTCATGCTTTTACAAACGTGAGTTGAAAGGGAGAACATCTTTGCAGGAAGATTCTTGAAGTAATTTATTATTTCTATTATATACATATATAAATAAAACTAAAGTATTAGTGAGTTCGAAAGCAACAGAATCAACATCAACTTCTCCTACTATATATCTACTACTTTCACTTCTACTACTACTACATAACTACTACCACTACTACTACTACTACTACTACTACTACTACTACTACTATTACTACTACCACTATTACTACGACTACTACTACTACTATACGACGACTACTACTACTACTACTACTACTACTACTACTACTACTACTACGACTACTACTACTACTTCTACTACTATTACTACTACTAACAATATTTATTAAAAATACCGGATCACACTGCTATACCCTACCAGGTAAGCGGGCTCTTATCACCTTCAAAAGTTGAGAATCCTACTTGCTAATTAAAAAAATACTTTTTCAATACCAACATTTTGGAACTCCCTCTCAAATGACGGTTTGAAAGAGAGACCTATATCATATGGTTCTCAGGAATGCACTTAAACTTTATTTTTTTTTGTCCAGCAGTATGAAATGGCCCAAATAGACAGTTCTTTGTAATGATTTGTTGGTTATCAATTCATTGCTGTTCGCTTTTTTCTTCAATTTCTCGATACCGCCCTATACAAGTTGCAAATCGTAAGTTATGATATTAAGAAAACTATACAATGTATGTGCATCTGTATAGATTCTAAAGCTGCCAATACCTAAAGGGTTGAGATTCCATGCTCCGTTTAGAAAAATATGGAGACAATGCAGTTTATACGTGTAGGGAATTAATTGGTTTATTAACTCATTTAATATATCATAAGCAATTATTTACAAATAATATTCGCAGAGACATGCTCATCTATAAATGTAAAAAATGATAAATAGGTTGATAGTATTAACCTCTCGAGAAACCGCTTCGATCAAATTCAAAGAGAAGAGAATAAGGGGAAAATACAAAAATCGTCATCGATGAAAGTTGTAAACACCTGTATGGTCACACGACTCTGCACATGCGATATAAAGGGATTGAGAGCTCAAATGCCTATTAAAGCTAACGAGTCCAGGGAATTCAACAATAGGGACTTTTAGAATTGTCGAACGACAACGTGGATTGCTACGATCGACGTACTTGTAATGCACTGCCTTGAATGGACGTCACACGTATCAGTCCACGCAAATCTAAAAGTCCCCATTGTGCATTTGGTACTTCACTTTTTCTAAGGACTCACGAGCGATGGTCACGTGACGCGGTTCGTCTTTGTCGTCTGTAAATGCACTGGTGGATTTAGGAAACGCGGGGGGATGGAGTAGGTGGTGGTGGTGGGGGGGGGGGACCGGCCTGTACTACTTACAAACCCACAAAAAAGACAAAAACTGCCCTCTGGTTGCCCCATTCAAATTCTAAAAGAAGAAGAAGAAAAAAGAATACCTAAGAAGCTTAAGACTTTAAACAAAATTAGCACCTGAAAATATGATAACTCTTTTTTCTTCCTTTGTTTCTTCTTTTCTTTCTTTCTCTTTCTCCCTGTTTTCATTTCTTTCTTTCTTCCTTCTTTCTCTTTCTTAATTTTGTTTCTTGGTCTTGTTCCCTTTCTTGTTCTTTTTTCTTCTTCTTCTTCTTTTTCTTCTTCTTCTTCTTCTTCTTCTTCTTCTTCTTCTTCTTCTTCTTCTCCGTCTTCTTCTTCATCTTCTTCTTCTTCTTTTTCTTTGTTCTTGGTAAGCTAGTAATGTCAGTATTGGTCAGAATTTCCTTTAAGTATGCTCCCTTTTTACACAGCCCTGAAAAGGTCTAAAATCACCCTGTGTATTTGTTTCCAGGCAAACTGAGATATCATTTTCGACCGGAGCGCACGACACCGGATAAAACGCTGTACGAAGATTACCTTTGCAGCAAAAAATATTCAAATTACGTGGGGTGAGAGATTTTGGTGTCAACAATCGAACATACGGTTATCTGCTACAGACTGTGATGATGCGTGCTTTGGCGACAAGAATTATTTTGCGGTCGATTTCTTACATTATTTTCGAATTCCTTATATTTGTAACCCTGGACACTAATCTGAAACATACTCTAACCTCTAACTTCATATCCACGATGGAATAATTCCTATATTAACTTGGGCATTAGTATATATTTTCGCTAAACTGTTATGAAATACGTTCTTCACTTCTTCTCATTGAAGATGGTTTTATTTCTTTAATCGTGCGGAGTCTGCATTTAGCATATGTGGAAATTTTGTTGTCTTGAAATCTGCAGAGATTCTAGTTATAATCATTTTGATTTTTAAAATGCCAAAGTTTTCATGTTGGCTGTCTTGATGTTCCAAACTCTTCGACTAATGTTTTCAGCATAGCTCCTCCCCCCCCCCGCCCTAAAAAAAAAGGGAGTGGGGGTGGGGGGGGGGGTACAAGGTACATTTGAACACGGTTATTAAAGTGCAATACGATCTTGCAAAGAGATAAACGAAGTTATTTCGATTGAAAGGCAAGGCCAATTCTTGTCAATAAGGGCGCATATTACCGACGAGGTCACGACTACTTTAGACGTTTTGACTTTTATCAGTTAAGCTGCTTATGAATTTCACATATTGATAATGAAGACAAGATCTTATATAAAATCTTCTTTAAAGTTTATTCGTATTTTGAGATTATCAGGATTTAAAGATTAGCTCAACTAAATTCATCATAATCCACCACTCGGTTGCTGTTTTTTTTTTGTTATGAAAGAAAACTTACATGACTTGTATATGTATCTTTCTTCTTCATCTTTTACATAATGCTCAAAGATTAATATCAAGATCCAGATCGTTCGATTGAGTCCATGATGGTATTTTGCGTTTCTATATAATCCCTTTATTATGAAATTTCATGTTTAAAATATATTATATGATAATGGTTTTACAGCAAAATGGCTGAATTGTAGAATGTTGTACATTGCGTAAAAACGTAAACATTTATTGTTAAAAACATGAATAAATTACAGTAAAATTGTCCCGCAAATCCTATTTAGAGATAACACACATTCATTAATTTTCGCAATAAATCCGTAAACACCTACATATAAATTGATAAAATTCGCTAGACAGGTAATAATTGCTTCTCGAGAATTTGCCCTAGATCGTAATATTCATAATATCCATGATTTTATGTGGGCCATTGGAACAAAATTATTTACACAAAAAATCTTTGATTCAAATCGGTATTGTTTATTGTGGCTTGTAATATATGCGTGCCTCCACAACAGTACTATGAGTTGCGAAATCGAAAAATGATCCAATTTATCGTCTCCGGCTTTAAATCAGTCTCATTAAGTATTAATCTCGGATGAGTCGACTATTGCTCTTCGAGCGGGCGTTCGTCAATGGAATATGAACGAATAATTAAAGAGACTTATAACTCATGAGTCCTCGAATAAACTTAGTAAATCTGATAGCAATTACATAACGTAGAAGAAATTACAATGTAAGTGTAATGTACAGAATAATCGAAACTTATAAATCATACATTCTTCAAAATAAAAATAAAAATAACAAAACAAAACATATCCCCCCCCCCCCCCCAAAAAAAAAAAAAAAAAAAAAACACGAAAAAGCAAACGCGGAAACCGTGCAAACCCGACAAAGGGAGATGAATAAATAAATTTTAAAAAAAAAATTATATCTCACCGCGCATGGTTAATAACAACAACTGTAGACAGAATCAATGGATTTAATCTCATTAACCTTGGTAGCTAAAACAAGCACAGAACTCGTCCCTGACTCGGCCTCGGCTTAAAGGAAGCCGGGCCACGTGAAATCATGCGTAACACAATTTATTGAATGATCAATATGCTTAAGTGAAGTCGAAAAATCAAATATCCTTTATTTGATTTGACAGATAACAATATTATATGGTTGCCCTTTATTGAAATCCGATCACAACATATGAGATCTTGCGTTTCTTGCGGTACGGATGAATGCAATTTCTTGTGTATGTTTGAAATATTGTAACAGCAGACGACACGATTATTTAAAATGATGAAATGTTATGTTTATTTGATATGAATTCATAGGTTTGTCATGTCGTTTCCAAATATAGATTTAATGTAGTTACCACATTGTTAGACGATAAACATTTTTTGCCCGTAGGGATTTTTTTCACATATCTCTGTCTCTTTCTCTCCTTTTCTCATTGTTTCCCCTTTATCTATCTGTCTGTTTCTCTCTCTCTCTCTCTCTCTCTCTCTCTCTCTCTCTCTCTCTCTCTCTCTCTCTCATATCTCTCTCATCCGTGCATCGATGGGCTTATCTATATCAATTTTTCCTCTCTCCATGAAACTGTCTGGAATATCAGTCGTTGTTAGTTTTTTTTTCGATTGGGGAGGGGGGCATCTGCCCCTAAGCCTCTTTGAACCTACACCACTGTGTAACTCTTCTGCTGTCTACAGCCGATGACAACATACTTGTTAGAGAGGAATGCATTCTTTTTTCTAGGAATGAGATTATTCCTTCGAATAGCTCTACCCTTACTACCATATCTTTACCCAAAGCTATAATGCTTATCCAAGCAAGCATTTCAATCCCCTTTCTTCTCCAATAGGCAAGTAGAAATGACAGAGTAATGAAGAAAACCAAACGCTAGCCTGCATATCTTTCCGGAAAAAAGCACCAACATGAATATGATTAAATTCAATATGCGTGATACGCTCAGGGCGACTCGATAGCTTATTCTGTATACATACCATTTCATGTCCGCACAACAACAAAAAAACTACAGGTCTGTAATTATTAGTGAAACAAATTTCGATCAAAAAATCACTTTCAGGAAAACAATCAGTACAATTTGACGTGTACGTGTTTGAAATTGACTTTTCTGTCTCATTGGCAATATGGTAAACAAAGACAAATAAAAACAGTACGGTAAATAGATTTTAAAAGCAAGAGGCGATTACCAGGAAAGCAAATGCTTTAGTTGTGGACGCCCATTGCATTAAGGAGAAGTTACTGTAAAAACCTCAGAAGACAGTTAGGCATCGGAAGATATAAAGTTAATATTGATTGATTGTCTGATTGATTGAGTTAAAACACGGTTCATTTTAATTGCACATTAATAACTTTCAATCAAATAAAAATCATACTTTTCACTTTTCTACCAGGCCCTACCACCGCCATCATTTCTTTTTTTTCTTTCTTTCTTTTTCTCTCTTTCTTTCTTCCTTTCTTTTATTATTTCTTCCTTTTTTCCTTTCTTTGTTTTGTTTTTTCTTCTTTTCTTTGTTTCTTTCCTGTCTTTCTTTCATAATCTATATATTTATTTGTCTTTGCTTCTTTCTTTCTCTCTCCCCCTTTCTCTCTCTCTCTCTCTCTCTCTCTCTCTCTCTCTCTCTCTCTCCCTTTTCCCCTCTTTCTCTCACCCCTCTGTTAAATGAAAGAGAAAGTATTCATGATGAAGCTTTCGTGTAAGGATCTACTGAAGCTTCAAACTATCTCAATGTACCAGAATAATGGTTGTGCCAAAGAATCACAATTGAATGTATGTACAGTCAAACGTGAAAACCTGACGTTCGGAAACGTTATTAATCCGAAATGCGATTTTCAATCTTTAAAGACGTGTTCATTCAGCCTCAGGATCGACATCCGTTATGTGTACATAAATGTATATTTAGCTCACTACTTCCGGTGAATCGTCAATGTTCAGCAAGTACACGTTGGCCGACCATATAGCTTAGTCCATTTTGACTCTTGAAATAATACTCCAACATGAAATTCATTGTAAAAAAACGAAGCGTTCGCAAATATTCACTCAATAACACAAATATTTTATTCAAATTGTGTTTATACACATGAAAACATACTATTACAGGGCAGATGACGAGGGGGGGGGGGGGGGCTCAGGGAGGCAAGACCTCCCGGGGAACTTTGGTACTCCCACTATTCGGACAACGGTTATTTCATAATCGAGTAGCTGAATTGTCACTGTTTATAATCTGTATATCCTGTGCTGTATGTTAATATCGCTACATTTGCATTTGTCGCAAACAATTATACAATTAATGGAAACAGGGTGCATCCAAAGGTTACACAGAATTGGGAGATTTCCCATCTTTATTATTAAAGCAATTTTACATAAAAACGAGTTTAGGTGTAATAATAACGCTGTGATAGATAATTATCTAAGGACATCCAGAAAACGAAAATAAAGCTTAAAATAGTCCTTGCTAAGTCCACTGTACGTGATTTTTTTTTAAATGAGTCAATGTCATTTTGATCATTCTAACAGCATTACAATACGCAAAACAAACAAACTTGCAATAACCTTTTTTTAAATGGCTTCTACAAGTTCTCGATAAGTTCTTTCACAATGGAATCGTAAAGCCAGAGCTTGTCTTTACAATGATAGACTCACACACGTACAATGTCACGGAAATCTTAAGCAAACGGATGCAAATTTGCGATGTATATGATGCAGTGCTGCTGTATAATTTCTCCTCGTACAATATTTTATATTGCTGCTTTTACTCTGTTAATTTTTCAGAAAAAACAATAAAAACAGAAAAAAAAAAAAAAATTCTCCTCGTACAGAGTAAACTTGACATCGGCGCTTTGATTTCCATATTAATTCCCCGCCAACTCGAAATCGGAATATTTTTCTTTTTACTTCGGCACGATTAGGTACATCCTTCAATTCGAGTGGAAGTAAAAACGAGGGCACACGATCCGAAAGAACACTATACACTTGTCTTAGTGTACATATATAACGTGTTATTCTCGAACAAAACAAGATGCGTCATTTCGCTTGCGTCATTTTGCTTGCGTCATTGCCTGCGCAAGTCCAGCTATGCCTGTGATTGAGATTGGTCCATGCGCCAGTGATTCAATAAAATTGTTATAATTGGTATATTTATTTTGCGCCAGTCACTGACTCAGTCCTACGTCAAACAAAATTAATGGCGCATCATATGCAAAATACCTACTTCACATTAGAGCATATAAGAATGAAAGAAAAGGGAGGGTATGTAAGAAGAGAGAGAAGAAGAAGAAGAAGAAGAAGAAGAAGAAGAAGAAGAAGAAGAAGAAGAAGAAGAAGAAGAAGAAGAAGAAAAAGAAGAAGAAGAAGAAGAAGAAGAAGAAGAAGAAGAAGAAGAAGAAGAAAAAAGAAGAAGAAGAAGAAGAAGAAGAAGAAGAAAAAGAAAAAGAAAAAGAAAAAAGAAGAAGAAGAAGAAGAAGAAGAAGAAGAAGAAGAAGAAGAAGTAGAAGAAAAAGAAGAAGAAGAAGAAAGATTATTAAAAAGTATATTCATCATGATCATGTATATTATATTAAATGTATACTAAAAAAGGGCCCTGATAGTCAATTATATGATGTTCCTATTATGTTGAAGCAAGATTGTTCATGTAAATAAAAACAATTATCCTATATGGACACAATAGAGAAATGAAATAAAATGAAACAAAATGAAAATGAATAAGATTATAATGCCCCTTCCTAGGCCTCTAACGATGCCTCATGACATCACTTTCAGCTAGATACAGTTTGACTTTTATGCGTAGGGAGATTGATTGTTATCCCTTGATTTTTGCTCATAACGATCCGCTTACGTTGCTGATCACAATCGCCCTGAAGGCCCAACGTCTTGAGATAGGACGAAAGTAAAAGACAACCCACCCTTCAATGGCGGACCCAGGATTGTGTTGGGGAGGGGGCTTAATTCCGAGAAATCTTTAAAATCCCACTTTTTAAATACATTTTCAAGTGCCTTGGTGGTCTTAAAGGCATCGTTTAACAATGTTAAACTGAGATGCATGGTCCTACGTGTTATCAGTGCCTGTGATGTGGTATAATAATATTGAACCCCTAAAATATTGCGCTTCAAAATGATCATGAAGCGCCTCAAAAAAGTTTTTAAAAAATTGAATGACCGGTTTTACCACATTCATTTTTACCCAGTAGACTGTAGTGTTATAAAACCCGTAGTGAAAAGGAAAAGTGTAATTTCGATTTCCAATAATAAAAATCTTTATAATCAGAGAGGCGAACGGCTTGTGAAAGGCATGGGATTGCTGACTGACCGAAAGGTTTATAATTATGATTGCAGCATGAGCTAAATCCAGGATTTTTGTTTCTGGAGTCTGGAATCTACGAAAACTTGATCTTAGAGTACATGTGTTCTTTAGGCACAGCTGGCAATATTGAAATCTGTAGAACCTTAATTTTATGCAGCTTCTTAAAACTTACCTTGATGGCAAATTTTAGCTGACTTCGGCAAAAACATGCTCCGCGGACATTGCTCCCCTGGTCAATTTCCTACAGTGAGCAAATTCCTAATTTAACCCGGGACCAAAAATTATATCTAACCCTAACCCTAAAAATAAGCTCAAACCCAATTGCAGCCCTAGCCACGATCCTAAATCTAACCTAAACTCATTTGCAACCCTGCCCGTGATCCTAAATCTAACCCAAAACTCATTTGCAACCCTTTATCGTGATCCTAAATCTAACCTAAAACCCAATTGCAATCCTAATCGTGATCCTAAATCTAACCTAAAACCCAATTGCAATCCTAACCGTGATCCTAAATCTAACCTAAAACCCAATTTCAATCCTAACCGTGATCCTAAATCTAACCTAAAACCCAATTGCGACCCTGGCACTAAACACTAAACTATTCAACTTTTTCGAATTAACCTCCGATCAAAATTTCACCAGAGCATTTTCTTGTTGGGTCACTAACTCGACACCCCCCCCCCCATCAACATTATGCATGCTTCGCCCCTTTTTTTATAGTGCCAAAGGAGACGTCATGATTCCTGCTCTCCTTATTGACCTCGAGTTCGTTCCTCTTTGAGAATGAAAAAGCTGTTATGGCCCTGGGGCAAAATTGGGTTCCTTTTGAGAAGCAACTTAGCACCTCTCTGGTATTGCGTCATCTACAGTAGATATTGACGTCGTATTTTGGACACCTTTGAAGTTGATTAATGAATGAAACTTTGTCTTTGATCAAAATGACAATATGTCATGTTCCATAGTTGATGGTCTTTTACAGGCTCCCTCTCTCTCTCTCTCTCTCTCTCTCTCTCTCTCTCTTTCTCTCTCTCTCACTCTTTCCTTCTCGCTCAACTTGTCTCAGTGTCAATGTCTTTTTCTCTTCGCATGATGTATATAATCTTGTATTTCTTTTTTCCTTTTTTTTTAGATGTCCAAGTTTCTTTCCCTTTTCCCGTAAGCTCTAGATATGTTTGATAGAGAGAGTGAGAAGGAGGAGGAGGAGGGGGAGGATAGAGAGAAAGAGAGAGAGAGAGAGAGAGAGAGAGAGAGAGAAGTGAGATCAGAGAAAGAAAAATGAAAACAAAAGAGAGAGAGAGAGAGAGAGAGAGAGAGAGAGAGAGAGAAAGAGGGGTGGGGGAATAAGTATATAGTAATGAAGAGAAGAACACGTCTCCTAAATCCTTAGAATCCTACTTTAAGGAATGTTCCGGTATGAACGTGACTATTCGCACATTGCGTAAAATCCCTATCGTTCTCACTAGCGTCAATCTTTGATGAACATTATGGTAGAGTCAACGAGACAAAGAGGAGTCAAAATACCAAGGCACACATCCTTTAAATTAGTTTGTTATCCAAACAGGCCCTGGTCTCCATTTAAATCCTGTTGTTATTGAATTAGCCAGGCAGAGATCGAGCTACCGTGTACGGAGGATTTCTTTTTGCACTCAGCCCCCAGAGCGCGCGCTTCGGAGCTTCGGAGCGCGGGGGAAAAAAAATCTCTTTTTTCTTCACGTGCAAGAGCATGTGCGCAACATTTTACGAGAGATTATTCTGATTAGCTTCGGTAATCTCCTCATGCATTAACAAAAGAATGATTAGCGAATAGATAGATATGATTGCTTTTTGTAATCAGGTAGTGTGCGTACTTAAGATTTCTTCATAATCATGGTTCGAATACACAAAGCACCTTTATGTCCTTACACAATATGAGACACAATAAAAAGAGCTTGTTGTATGTAGCCAGGGTAACTAGCTGGTTGTCCAAAAATGGTCCAAGGTTAGGGAAGATAATGATGTGAAATATAATTAATCACATTTCTCCTTTTCTAATATGAGACACACAAAACCGCTTGTTGTAGCCAGGGTAACTAGCTGGTCTGGCCAAGAATGATCCAAGGTTAGGGAGGATAATGATGTGAAATATAATTAATTACATCTCCACTTTTCTTTCTTTCCTTACTCTTTTATTTTTGTATTCGGCACCTCCTTTCCTTTACTGTATACCACATTTAATTATCATTAGAAACAGGGCATTTACACTTGAAATAAAATAAAATAAACGTTTAAAGTCGCAGCTCAGAAGAGCGATTTTGCTTCGTGGACGGAGCCCGACTCGGAGGCGGATAGGAGGGGGCATAGGGGCAAGCACCCCCTGTGAAAACCAAAGCTGGTATATGTTATCAAAGTACATGAAGTTTTAAAGAAATTTAAAAATGTGCCCCTTAAAAGTGCCTCCCTGTGGGCAGGGAAATCCTGAATACACCGATGTAACCAAGTAGGATACCTTGTTAAACCTCAAGAGGTGCAAATTGGTTCAAATTGAAGGGTGAAGGATTTAGTTATAAAGCAGGTAACATTTTGCATACTAAAGGAAACTGCTATAGGTCGCAAATTTGCAAATTTATTTCTTAGTGTTGTATTTCTTTATTAAGGTTGACCCCTATTGAAACTAAGTCAGATTGTGTTCCACTTCATGGCTGTGGAATTAAATGTGTTATTGAAAATCAGGAAATTATTATCAGTCTCCTCCTCGCTTAAACCTCGTTGTCTCGCCCCCTTTCACCTTCCTCTTTCATGCCTTTGCCCCCATGTCACAATACAATAGATATCCCACCTATTTCAACTGGCGAATTTCAAATGAATAATTGAAAGGGATATCAATCCTAACCTGATTTTTTTCTAATCTCTACCTTTTCTCTTCTAATTTTTCTCGGAGAGGAATTAAAGCCATCGGTCCCCTAGTTGCCTTTTTACAATCATACACAAGCTTTCTTAGCAGTAAGGTATATAAAGCAAACCATCAAACCAGACCTATCTTGCTTTCTTCTCCTCTTTCTTTTTTTCTCGAGATTCTTCACAATGTCTCTTTCTCTTCTGGCCATCTCCTTTTCATCTTATTATCTTCCCATATTTCATTTTCAATTCCTTCATCTTTTCTTCATCCTATCCCTCAATCCTCAATCGTCTCTACACCATGATTCTTCCTGAACTCTTCGTGGAAGCTGGTCGAATAGCCATCTATTTTCGTTATTCACATCAATTCCAAATCACGGAACCCCCTTGGCAATACCGATTCTTTTCAGTCTTTGTGGCAAGTGCTAAGTACCGGTACGGGCAATCCATTAAACGGTTATTCGTCAAGTTGAAGAAAGAAAAAAAAGAGTCTGTATAAAAGATGACGTCATCTGCATTATTTTTATGCTCGTGCCACCTTTAATTCATTTATAATATTTAATTTTTTTAATTTTTTTTAAAATCAGACGGTTGTGGCATAAGTATGATGCCGCTAAAACACCCGTTCGTCATCAGGTCGTTTGCGTCATTACCTGCACCTGAATGTAATTCGTTCATACGCTAGTAAAGCAAAGCAGTGTTACTTTGCACTGTTTACTTTACCCACACTGGTATGCGATTTGACTCCGAAGTTGCGTCAAAGGCCGCGACAATCGCAGACGCAGTCTCACATTAGAAAAAGGACGTCTTGCGTGCAACGGGGAATTTAATCTAATGAAGGCCTAAATTCGCTTTCCTTGAAATTTTCTTAATTAACATTAAGAATGACTCATTAACCAAGCCCGGTTAGCTCAGTCGGTAGAGCATGGGACTCTTAATCCCAGGGTCGTGGGTTCGAGCCCCACATTGGGCGTACATTGCTTTTATTGCACTGATGTTTTATATAGATGTATTTTTACAATCTGTAAACCTTTTGTAAATTATATGATCTATTTTTTCTTTTGACAGTATAATTTATTAATTTAATGATTAGGTGTGATTTACTTTCTTTTCTAATAAAGGTTAGGAATATTTCCATTTCCAACTAACGTCATTAATTTGGTCAGATAGTTTTATCCACCAAGCCCGGTTAGCTCAGTCGGTAGAGCATGGGACTCTTAATCCCAGGGTCGTGGGTTCGAGCCCCACATTGGGCGTACCTTTTATTCCTAAATTCAATCGAACGAAGAGTTCATATCTCCATGGCTGTTTATTATTTTCTTTTCCATTATTTATTTTTTTGATGTAGCGCTATCTGATTTGTTTTATATTCTTGTTGCGTCTGTTTCTTTTGTGTATTGATATTAAGCTCTCAGACAAATGACAAGGGAATTTATTTGGTCTGACTATTTCGTTGATAAAGATTATGAAAATTGAAAGGGAATTTAAAAAAGGTCCAACTAGACAAATTGAGTCAGCCAGATAAAACTTATTCATGAAGCCCGGTTAGCTCAGTCGGTAGAGCATGGGACTCTTAATCCCAGGGTCGTGGGTTCGAGCCCCACATTGGGCGTACATTGTTTTTATTGCGCTAATGTCATATGAAGATGTATTTTAATGATCTGTAAACCTTTTAAATAGTATGTGATCCATTTCCTTTGCTTTTGCCAGTTTAGATTATTTGTCCAAAGATTAGGTGTAATTTAATTTCTTTTCTAATAAAGGTTATGAATATTACCATTTTCAACTGCCGTCATTAATTTGGTCAGATACTCTCATTCACCAAGCCCGGTTAGCTCAGTCGGTAGAGCATGGGACTCTTAATCCCAGGGTCGTGGGTTCGAGCCCCACATTGGGCGTACATTCATTTTGATTGCCAGATTTTTCTTTGATAATGACATAAAAATTTAGAACTTAAAGGAAAATCAAATTGGTAATTTCTCTTTAGTTATCGTTCCTTTTTCGATAATTTTGTAATTTGCGTTAAGAATGGTGTATGTGCATAATTGATACATGTTTATGAATTGTTCAATACAATGACAAGTTGAATGTGACTAGAATGGTGCTGTTACACGTCTTCTTTTATTAACCACTTTTATTAACCACTTTTATTAACTAATGAACAACATTATTTTGTTATTGCTTCAGGGGTATACTTAACAACTATCTTGTTTAATACTTTGTGTTGTGTAATGTATAGCGGCATGAATCATGTCATCTCTCTTCTCGTTTCTTAGTTTTCACATTGAAATGTAATGTCTGTTTGTTTGAATCCAGTTAATCATATGGATTTGTCATTTGTTTATATAAGAACTCTTACGAATATAAGAACACTGATTTAACCAAAAATGGCCCGGTTAGCTCAGTCGGTAGAGCATGGGACTCTTAATCCCAGGGTCGTGGGTTCGAGCCCCACATTGGGCGCATCGCTTTTGCTGCATTTAGTAGATTTGTCGAGTGATTGTTTTAATGACTTTGGTTTTTGTCCCCAATCCTAACTTATTTCTTCATCAAATCAAAACTTAGCTCTCACGTGGTGGCAGATGTCAGAGGATTGTTTGGAGGAGATCCTTTTTTCCAATAACTATAGAGTGTGTGACAGACTTTGCTTTAAAAATAATCTTGAAAATAACAACAATTACATAGAATCCCTTGCGGTGTACCTCAAGAATCCATATTTGGTCCATTCTTCTTCTTCATCTTATACACACATTATCTATGGATCCTTTAAAAGGTTACTTTAAACATTTAAAATAGATTGGGTGTTTCGTTTTATATTTAACATGCACATGTGGAACTATACTCAATGTCGTTGTTACCGATTCATTTTGTTGTTGTCAAAGAAAGGTGGACGTATTGTCCCTGAATGCGTTATCATGCCATATTGTATTAGGGAGTGAAATTAATACGTGTCTCATCTTCGACCTTCACCGCGTGCGTATATTCTCTATCAAGCTAATTAGGAATTAGCTCCAAATTTAAAGGGCATTGTCCGCCGCTGTCTGAAACGAATGTATTGTCCCTTTTCTTTCTGCCCGCCGACCTTGAATGTATCTTTCATTTTTTTAATCATGTTAGGGGTGATTACAATTCACTACTCAGCCTCCATGCTACCAGGCTGTAGAGAAAGAACTTTCATACATTTTCATATTGCAAATAACTTTTTTTTCTTCAAACCTTTTGGTTTGTTTGACAGTATCAGCCTTTTCACACACAGCTAAAATTCATCGTATCTAGAGATGATTAGTATAAACATGTTTAACTCAACAGTTTTAAACACCTTTAAAGAAAATTGTCTCTGTGTGAACATCGTTTATACGATGTTCGGATAGATGCGAAGTCGCGATTCATACGCCCCTCAAAGAGAGCTTGACATTTGGTGTGTGAACGGTTTAAACGTGTTTAAACTGGATGGAGCGTGTGCTTTGTTTGATATGACCTGACCTTCAATGCGCAATGGCACTACTGCGCATTTTAAGAGCAGTAGTTAATCACGAAACGATTAACGATCACACCGAAATTTCTTTGTGTGAATGATGTCGTATGTACAGCTGATTAGTTTAAAGCCCTTTAAACTAATCATGTTTATAGAATTTTAGCTGTGTGTGAAAAGGCTGATAGTTTGTCGGTATAAATGCGCCGTTACATCTTTCTTGTGACATTTCATTACATTTTGTGTGTAGATGCACTTTTTTGTGCTTTTGAATTTTCCCATGAGCCACCCAACCCCAGCCACACCGAGCCTGGTGAATGGGTTTTATAAATTGGTTTTGCCATCACTTCTAATCACGTACAATTAAACAAAATTCTTGTAATGCGAGGGACAAATTGATGGCATCATGTTCATCAACATTTGACAGCTAAAAAATTCCCACTTTTGACAAAATGACAAGACTTTTACCTGCTTGCCTTGGTCTCGCATAGATTGTGATGGCCAAATATTCTCATCACAACCCATCGACCTCGGATGTGGCAGTGGGCATTTATTATTCACACTTTTAGCCTTCATCATATTACGTACAGCTCAACACATTATGCATGGTATATTCTATACTGAAGTGTGAAGTTCTCCTCCCCGTTTCTTTGCTCGCTATATTGGCGACGATGTGTTAATTTTTTCTCCAATTAACGGAGATGACGTCGTTAAACGTACTGTCAGAGATGAATTATATATCTGTGTGCGTAGAATTGTGGGTGATCGTGTGTGTCGGACATATTAAAAGTATCAGGATAAGATATTATGTTGTGTATGTGTGCGTGCGTGTGATCGCGTGTGTGTGTGTGTGTGTGTGTGTGTGCGTGTGTGTGTCGGTGTGCGTGAAGTTATACATGTATGAACTGATTTTATTTTTGTTTTCATCAACCGTACAATCTATGTAATGAAAATGTTTTGAATTCATGTCAAGAAAAAATAACTGTATTTTATATCTAAGATTGACTTGTATTCTTTGGAATCAATAAAAAAAAAACTATTGAAAAAAAAGAAACACAAATCTATGAAGGAAAGTCACCGGTGCGCTGACAAAAGAAAAGGGGACGTTTTTGTATAAATTTAAGATCAGCTCTTCCTCTTAACCTCTGTGAAATCTATTTATGTTTTGGTATTAATCACAAGTCCGTTATTATATATATATATATATATATATATATATATATATATATATATATATATATATATATATTTATATATAGGCCTATATATAATTATATCTCTTTCTCTTTCTCTCCTACAGTCATATTCCTGCTCGTCGGAGGTAAAACCATGTTAGATGGCGACCAGCAGACCTTCCTGCTGGCCGCCCGGCAGCTTGGCATGACGGGCGAGGACGGGCATGTTTTCATCGTCATCGAACCCTTCCCGGATCCCAGCTTTACGTCGCCCTGGCAACCCCTCCTCAGCCCCCACGCCAACGAGACGGTGGAGGGAGACGTCACAGCGGAGGAGGCTTTAACAGAGGCTTATCGGGCCGTTTTGATGATCACAATGAGGTAAGCAGTAAATAGCTTCGCCTGAAGAGTGCTCACATCTATAAGTATCGGGTTAAAAGAAGGTGAAGCTATAGATAATAATTGCGGGTCGCTCTCATGGATAAGGCACGCATTATCTACAGAGAAGGTTGAGTTCTCGGCCCCGTAACACAATGCTTAAAGCAATAATGATGGAATCCTCAATTCATATATGCAGCAACATTTTCTTCTCATTTCTCTATGTATTTCATTCTATCCCTCTGTGCCTCAGAATAGTTTACTAGATCGATGGCGCATAATAAATGCTTTATTTTTATTATTGTTCCATTTCTCTCTTTCCTCGCTTTATTTTCTGTTGTCTTATATAATTTTTAAATTATCATTATACATTTATGTCTCATTTGTCAGTCGTCATTGTCTCTTTTGACCTCTCCAGTGTTCACTATTCTATATACGTGTCGTATTAAGTTGACAAATTATGGATTTATAATCGTATTCTTGTTTTGCCCCTTTTTGGTAATATATGTATATATATTTTTCTTCAAGTCAATATATTTACATGTTACAAAAATGAATTTGTCATTATTTTGAGGGATCCACATTTTACAAGCTTTGCTTTTCAGTGGATCCCTCCATTTCCACAGGTTTATCTTAAATAAACTTTTACAAACCCATTATACTGGATATTTATGAATACTTTCTATTTCATGACTTTAAACCATGTAAAATGTATTGTATTATTGAATATTGAATTGTTTATCTGATTTCTTGTCAAAATTACTGTTGGAAATGAAAAATAAAACTTAAACTGAAATGAAATTGTAGATATTATAATAACGCTCAATGGCAAAATGGCTTTCATTTCTGTCTCGCACATGTGTTACAGGGCCCTGGCTAAAATGAAGGTCTGGACCCTGCTTTATAAAACTTGTTATCAATGGCAAATTACAATGAACTGTTATATGCTACCAAAATAGTATCATTTAGAATTATGCACCTTTTATAATCTACAAATTCAGGTTTTATTTTGTTGGTAACGAAGCGAGAGGGAACATATCGAAAAAGAAACTCTTAAATATTCTGTTTTATTTGGTGAAATATAGTATACAAATGGAAGAGCATTCAAATAGAAGAAAAAAAATGAAGAAACGAAGTATACAGAAAGGGAAACAAATAATTGGAATAACATAATAAGTATGTATTTATGAAATGAAGAAATAAAGAAGGCCGACAATAGTTATTTATACAAAATAAAGGAAACAGACAGTCTTGAAGCATGAAGCGTTATAAGTATATGATCGCAATATTGATAGTCACAATGCTATCGTGTACACATGTTGCCCATTCTTCCCCTGATGACGATCCTATGGAATTTAAGAAGAACTCTTCTAAATTGGAAATTAATGTTCCTCGAGGGGATTCGCTGTAAATGGCGTATCAATAAGAACTCTAAATATATCTCCGATTCTGGAGAATTTGAATACTTCCATTAGCAATTTTCGATTTAAGTCTCACTTAGCTAAAGGCGTTTCTACAACTCATTAGAAAGCAAGAATGGCAATCCAAAAGGAATTGCTTATGGATCTTGAGTCTTGGGATAAAAAAATATGTAAGAAATAAACGAAAAGCAGAGTCTGTGGAATCGGAGACGTACAAAAGGAATGGTTGGGAGTGGAGGCATCGCATCCTATTAAAAATGTATTTTTAAAGCATATTGAAAATAGGTGATGATTATTTTGTTATTTTCCTCTTGCTCTCATCTCATCTCTCCTTTTCTCTATCTTCTTTTCTGTCTCTCATCCCATCCTCGCTTTCCCAAAATTCTTTGGCTAATCTATTTATCCTTCTTACCTTATCATTCAAAAAATATTATCTGAACATCTTTACATCGCCATTCTCTCTACCTCTCTTCACCTGTAAATACATATAATAATGTTCATGAATTTGTATGTCTGTATATGCGACCCCCCCCCCCCCACTCTCTCTCTCTCTCTCTCTCTCTCTCTCTCTCTCTCTCTCTCTCTCTCTCTCTCTTCTCATTACTTTGTATCCCTCTAACTTCCACTTTAAGCTCTGTCTTGATCACATATCCCCCGCTTCTCTCTCTCTCTCTCTCTCTCTCTCTCTCTAACCATTTACTTATCTTTGTCCCCTCCTCCAGTCTGCCTGATGACGGTCGGCTTGATGACCTCATGAGTGACGTCACAGATATCATGATGCAACCTCCTTACAACGTGGAATTTCCAAAGGTCAGTGCACTATTACCTCTCCCTGAAATCATGAAACAAAGTAAACTTACCAAAGTTTCAGACGAAACACGAAAAGGTAATTATTTCCACAAAAGACAATAAACATTCGTCAAGAGATATACCCTGTTCAATACTTTTTTTCTTACTAATAGAACTTTAAAAAAGGAATTAAAGCAGCGATGTAAGTGTAATTCATTTGCTTGATAACTCGATGCAGCCGACGCCGAAATCAAATTTGGGGACTTTTAATGAGTTTTCGAGACGGGAAAATGGGTCGAAATTTACTAAGCATGTTAGCAGTCTCTAAAGGACAATTTCCGATAGGATTATTTCCCGTTTTGTCCCTCAGTGGTGCAAATATGATTTGCGTAGATAAATCATGTTACACGTCTAAACGTATTGTATTTGACAATGGATTGGGGTCTCTTTCACAATGAACTCTGTGAACTTTGTGCGGCAACAGCGGAATGGAAATTAGTGACCAAGAGTTGTGTAAAAATTCTTTGAATTTCTTGTGTCTGTTCCATCCGAGTTAAAACGATGACAATTGTCTAACATTTGATGATTGGAATTAAAACCAAATAACGGGTCAATGTTGAGAAATTGCCCCAAATTAGGCGTTGTAGTCTATTCGATTTAGAAGTAATTTACTTCGTTTCCCCTAATACGTGAATAGAGTTACTGTTGACGAAATTCTGACCTGTACGACATTTAGTTGTATTCCTGCGCTTAAGAGGCTTATTAGTACAGCTTTAATATTCCCATTACATTTCTCTCTCTCTCTCTCTCTCTCTCTCTCTCTCTCTCTATCTCTATCTCTCTCTCTATCTCTCTTTTTCTCTCTCTCTCTCTCTCTCTCCCTCTCTCTCCCTCTCTCTCTCTCCCTCTCTCTCTCCATATCTCTCTCCCCCTCTCTCTCTTCTCTCTCTCTTTCTCTCTCTCTCTCTCTACTTCCTTAATTCTCTCCCCACCTCTTTCTATACATTATGCTATTCCAATCTCACTCGTCGTTTCTCTTATTCTTTCATCTCTTCGCCTCTATCACTATCTACCACTGCCGTGTTCCTCACATTAATCTACCCCCTGTCTTTGAATGTGTTTACATCTTTTTATCCAATGTATCTACCCCCCCCCCCCCCCCCCCTCCCTCGTTCTCCCTCAGCTATTGTCGATCATCCATTATCAGCGTTGATCAATTAGGATAATTACCTTCGGAATACAGGCATGTTAGACTTTCCTAACAAATAGTGCTTACAGGACAATACAACGGAAGAATAAAATACACAGAACATTGCTAATTGATGTTTTTGCACTTCGACTTTGACTAACATGCACAGTGTTGTCAATGATGTTATTGCCTACTCCATCTTCGCGATAATAATAACTTAATAAGTTTATTATATTTTGTTGTCGAGGAAGCCTCGAGCTTCTCGATTAGCGTAAATGCTTTTTAATGCTTCTTTTTCTTTGAGCAGTAATCTAAGGGAATTAACTCAATGCAGTATAATTTTAATTCTGTAAATGCGATTTTGGAAAGCAGGGCACATTGGCGAAGTTCACCGTCAAAAAGTTGCTTGATCTGCTCAATTGCTGTAATTACGTAATTAGATTTCAGAAGAAATTGGCATTCACTTATTTTGTGTGGAATTTACATTAAATACTTCATTTTAACATACATGGTGTAATTCGATATGTTAACGATCCAGTGTGAGATATTCTTCAGTGTGAGATATAATTTGGTGAAACATAATTTATATCTTCTTTTTTTTCTCTTTTTTTGCGTTATCACCGAGATCAAACAATTTTTAACCTCTTTGGAACCAAGTGTGAGAAAAAAAACTGCCTAACATCAAACATTGCAACATGTTTCACAAGACACTACACAACAATAATACGTTGTATTAGCCGAAATAGAGTATAGCCAATTCTTGTATTAAATGGCATGTAAATACATCTATTATAATCATTATCGATATCATTATTGGAGGTGTCTTTAACAAGTAGATACGTAACTGGAATGTGAATCATAAGGGTTTTGATCCGAGTCCCTCCTTGGCACTAATGTCCTGTATGAAGACGTTGGTCTCAAACTAGAAATAATAAATGGGCACCTGGGGCCCGATTTCACAAAACTCGTCATCAATGACAAATTACAGTTTTTTTGTTATAAGCTAGGGAAATCCTTGCTTCTCATTGGTCATCAGCAGATTTGTTACTGATTTGTGTCATTTGTCATTGAAAAAAGGCTTTGTGAAACGGGCACCTGGTATGAACTTATTAATTGAAACCTTTCATCGCCTTAGGGCAGCAGAGTTAAAGCCACTGCAGTATTACTATTTCTGGACCCGTTAGCATCCCCTTGGGATTGTATAATCACAATACAAATGTAGCTATCATAATTATATTCACTCACATGGACATACAGGGGAAACGTTGAGCATCCCCTGTATAGATTATAGGTAAATAAATATATATATTAATATCATCAAATTATTATTACCATTTGTTTATGATTCATATCTCATTTGTTTAATACATACTTTGAATAAGACTGAATACTTAAACAAAACGAGTTTCATATTTATCATCATATCATTATACAGAATTGAAATTAAGAGCTTTTCGTTTATTAATTCCCTTTCATGCACCTTCCCCTTTCGGTGAGAATATATAATATTTCTAGTGAAAATATATATATATATATTAATGAGAATATATGTTCTTTTCTTCTTAGCCATCGATCATGTCTGCTTATCTCTACGATGCTATCCAGCTTTACGCGCATGCTGTCAACGTTTCCTTGGCAACTAAAGATCCTCCTCTCGATGGCGCGGTACTGGGGAGACTGATGCAAGGGAATGTCTCGTTTCAAGGTTAGTGTACCTTCAAAAAAGTACATCTACATCTTTCACTTTAATTGATATTTTATTCAGCTCGTTTGAAAAGAAAATAATATATTCTCACTTAAACCGGGACTACACTACTTGTAGCTTCTTGCGCCCTCTGTACATCCAACAATGCCTAAGCGGTACCCGTTGGTTCCCCATGATCCCCTTTTTCTTATGTTAATTGGGAGCTGATTTGATGAGATAACAACCTGCAAGTGACCACGCAGGGAGGTCTAATCTCTCGTGGTCAAACTAGTGCAGATAGACTTTAAAAGGATATGCAGGGGTGTTTATTCAAATAGGTTTATACAGGTTTAATTGATTTTATTCACACTAAACCAAATACACACTCTCCTTTAAACACTGCAAGGAATATATATATTTTCAATGAAAAGAATATCCTCACTGACAAGAATATATATTTTCACTTAGAAGAATTATGATCAACTGAAACATTAATATATTTCTCACTGAAAAGAATATATATTCTCATTAAAACTATATTTATACATTCTCCCTGGAGATATTGTATATTCTCACCGAAATGGGAGAGGTTGAAAAGGTGGAAATTCTCGTTTCAAGGTCGATGTCCATTCAGAAAAGTACTTCGCCATTTTTCACTTCAATTGATTTTTAATCAGTTCATTTGAAAGAGAATACGAGTCATGTTTATATACTCGCTTTAAAAAAAAAAATTCTCACTTATAATGATATCTGTTCTCACTGCAAAGAATATATATCTCCTAGGGAAAGAACATATTGTTATCACTGATACAAAAGAATATATAATCTCACAAAACAAATTTGTATTCAAACTGGATATAATATATATTTTCCTTTAAGTACACACAAAGTTAGAGTAGGCCTATTTGAAAAAAGGCATGTGAATATATCGTTTTCCATAAAGTACATCGATAATTATCTCAAACGGAAAACAACAAAAAATTCTAGGTTAGACATGCAATGCAGATCTATTTCGTCTATCTATGGTTTAAACTTACGGATAATGTCATGAATACATGAATTCTGAGCCCCCTCCCCTTTTTTCTTCTTCCAGGAATGACTGGTACAGTGATCATTGACGAGTTTGGCAGTCGAATTTCTGATTTCGATATCCTGGACTTACGGGTGAGTTTGTCTACTAGTCGGGATTCGTGATGCCCCTGTCACACCGGTGAATAGATAGCAGACAGGCATCAAGACCGAACAAAACAAAAATTAAAAAACTACGAATGACTATTATGTTATCGATCGGTTTGGCAGAGTGAATGAGGTGTGACCGAAATAAGTCATACATTTTTATTCACCTTATCATGATTTGTATTAATCTCAATGTTCACCAAGTGATTATTTTTTAAATTCACACCAGTGAATAGATAGCAGACAGGCATCAAGACCGAACAAAACAAAAATTAGAAAACTACGAATGACTATGTTATCGATCGGTTCGGCAGAATGAATGAGGTGTGACCGAACTAAGTCATACATTTTTATTCATCTTATCATGATTTGTATTAATCTCAATGTCCACCAAGTGATTATTTTTTAAATTCACACCAGTGAATAGATAGCAGACATGCATCAAGACCGAACAAAACAAAAATTAAAAAACTACGAATGACTATATGTTATCGATCGGTTTGGAAGAGTGAATGAGGTGTGACCGAACTAAGTCACATACATTTTAGTCATCTTGTCATGATAATAATATTAATAATAATAATATTTAACTATCATGATTTTTATTAATCTCAATGTCCACCAAATGATTATATTCTAAATTGAAATTGTTCAATGATTCTTACGCCATTCTAATGAATAAATTGTCGAATGCATTGTTTCATTAAAATCATCTTGTTACAAAGTAAAAAAATCAAACCACATGTGAGCTATATTTTCTTAAATTAAAAAAACAATCACTGGCAAGAAAAAAAAATAAGAAAAAAAAAAATCGTAATTTTTTGTTTTGTGCCATTTAGTTTTCCAAAGTATGAAAGTGCTCTCCCCTAAATTCGCGCCTAGTATGTAGTTAACTTTAAACCCTGATTTACACTTCTGTGTTTGCAGGAAAATACCGGATTCGAGGTAGTAGGGAATATGAGTATGATGAGCCGGATGTCGTTCGCTGGCACCATACACAGCGCCATCGATTGGCCTGGAGTGAAGCAGCCCCTTGATGCGCCAGACTGCGGCTTTGACGGAGAGCAGTGCTTCAGTGAGAAATGCATTTATCATGCCCATGCCCTTTGAAGACAGTTTGTCGTTTCGCTTGCGTTAATACCTGCGTTAATAAACATGTGAAGGCTAGTAAGCCCATGCGGCAGTTAATCAACGCCACTGAACATTTTGCTTCCACGTTTGTGTACGAAGCAAATCTCCTTGTCAAAGATGGTGCGTCAATGCCTGCACCAGTCGCTAACGCAGACTTACGTCAGTTATTAGGCCCATTCACACACAAGTTTAGTGAAAATTTAACGCGATTCAAAGCTCACATTGCAGGGCCCTTAGTAAAAACAGCACTGATGCTGATGAGGCTTCTCTGGGCAAACAACATTATTATTATTATTATTGTTATTGTTTTTGTTATCATTCTTCTTCTTCTTCTTCTTCTTCTTCTTCTTCTTCTTCTTCCTCTTCTTCTTCTTCTTCTTCTTCTTCTTCTTCTTCTTCTTCTTCTTCTTCTTCTTCTTCTTCTTCTTCTTCTTCTTCTTCTTCTTCTTCTTCTTCTTCTTCTTCTTCTTCTTCCTCTTCTTATAATTATTATTATTAACATTTTTTTTTGGAATTGTTATTATTAATATTATTATTATTATCATTATTTTATATGTTGTTTTCTTCTTTCGCATATGGATTCATATCTTTACAGCACGCGGCATCATCGCTGCTATCGTAGTGGCCGTCATTGTGACAGTCGGTATCATCATCCTTGTTCCCGTTGCAAGGTAAGTGTTTACACATCCATGAATATATTATATCCAAAATACCTTATTCTGATTAAAACAAACTTAATAGTCAAAGAGAAAGAAGGAAGAGAACTAGTGGAGGAGAGGAGAGGAGGGAGGATGAGGAGGAAGGGAAGATGAGGAGGAGAAGCAGAGGAGGAGAAGAAGAAGATGAAGCATGAAGAAAGGGAGGGGAAAAGGAGTGAGGAAGAGCGAAGGGGAGGAGGGGAAGTAGGCTGAGGAGATTGAGTTGGAGAGGATGATAGGTGTGAAGAAAGTGGATGCGGAGTAGAATCAGGAGGAGGTGGGGAGGAAGATTGGAGGAGGAGGCAATGAGGAGATGAGAAGAGGAACCGATGAAGGAGATGAGAAGAGGAGGAGAATAAGTCTAAGAAGAGGAAAGGGGAGGGTATGAGGAAGTAGGAGTTGCAGAAAAAGAGTAAAGGAAGAACGCGGAGGATGGGAAGGGGAGGGGAGGGGAGCATGAGGAGGAGAAGGAGCAGAAGGAGGAAGAAGAGAATAAAAAGATAAAGCCCCCCCCCCCCAAAGGGCATAGAGAAAAGCAACATGGACATGACAAGTCATCATCTTCAATATAATTTTTTTAATAATCTTATTTTGTTCTTCCATTTGCCTTGTCCTGAAAATGTTAATAACACATCGTCTCCAAGTATTAATAACGAGCAATGAAACAAAAATGTTGCAGCCAACTGACATTAAGTGGAAATGTTGATTAAAAGGGTACCTCACAAACTACTGCCATCATCACCATTATCATCATCTTCATCCTTCGGGTCCCTTCTATGGGGGAAGGGGAGGGGGTCTTCTCCAGGCGCGTACACAGGGGGGGGGGGGGGTGTTTGGGGGGGTTAAACACCCCCATTTGGTATTTTTATGTGTATAAACCCCCCTAAAAAAAACCAAACCCCCCCCCCCCCCTTTGTTTTTTTTGTTTTTTTGTTTTTGTTTTTAATAATTAAAAAAAAAATATATATATATATATATATATATATTCACATGACTGACGAGACGGAAAAAAGTGGCCCCTTACCCCCCCCCCCCCCCCGCTTATTCAGCGGCTGGCTGAGTCGATGCGAAATTTTCGGCCCGATTTAAAAATGTTAAAACACCCCCCTTGAAAAAATCCTGCGTACGCGCCTGGTCTTCTCGTTACCGCTCTCCTTCTCGTTCTGTCTGTAGTCAATGTCATGTAACCACATTATTCAATTCGACCTTCTTTCTTTTTTCTGTTTTGTTCCCCATCAGACTGAAGTACGCTAAGTTCATCAAGGGTTCGGATTGGGTAATCGAACGCTCAGAAATCATTTTCATTCCTACGCGAGACAGTGGCGGGGTAAGTACTCAACCTAAATGTTAACACGATCCATCGCACAGACTTTCGAGAAATCAACCCAAAGACAGTTCCAATAGCCAATAGACCGGGTTACTACCATATTCAAATGTATGGATGTTTATTTTCTGGGGAAGAGACAGAGTGACGAGCTATTCCATTATGAACATGTTATTAATGAAAGATCTACAATCGGCATACATTACGTGTTGCTACGTCGTGTTAGCCCGTATGACCGTCTGAATAGGTATTTTATTATTTTTGTTTTGAATTCATACTGTTGTTACTGTTGTGTTGTTATGATTTTATGACATGATTTTATAATCCAATGTCACCTTGTTGTGACACATTATCATCACGATAAATAACATTTCTTTTAAAAATTGAAAAAATAATTACTTTCAGAGACAGTGAAAAACATTTTAATTTACTGTTGTTGAAGATTTCATATTAAATTGGCAATCACAACCCTGTTATTATTTTTCTACATCAAAATGAGCCCACAGTTGATATTTAAAACACTTTATTGTATGTACCTTCGAAGGATTCTACCCTGAGTTAGTGATTCGGGGAAATGAATAAACATAGAGTTTAGACATTTTGCCAAAAGAGATAGAGATTTAGAAATGCATGTTTCGTTTTACTTTAGCTACAAAATTTAAACTGAAACATGCGTTAGTTCTTTTTCATCCTTTATACGTTTAAACAAAAAGGGGAGAAATCGTTTTTCATGTGTCTGTCAAACAGAGTTGAGAAAGAAAAAAAGAATTAGAAAAAAGAATCAATAGTGTCTGTTTATTAAACCTTAAGGGAATATGAAGCAATGTGAAATAAAAAGCGTTGAAATGTCATGAAAGTTAAGAAGTGAGGAGGTAGAATACACAAGTTCGCTTCGCAAAAATCTTTGCGTTTTCTATTTACTTTTCCCTTTAGAATTACAACGTAACAGCATTAATTTTAACCTTACGACCTTGTCGTCAATTATACGCATTCATCCTGCAAATTGCTAAATTGTCATACTTCTTCACCTGTCACTTACATGTGTTTTGGCGGGAAATGAGAAACAAAACCGCGCGAAAAAAAAGGAGGGGAGAGAGAATATCGCTTTTATCCTGATGTGAGGCGAATATTAGTTGAGACGATATTTGCACTACACGAGTCAACGCACCATTAGGCAGGCAAAGCGTGGAAAAATCAAGATACTTGTCACATATCGCATGTCACGACAGCCATTCCTGTTAACACTAATAGGCTTTAATTTGCCCAGTTTCATGCGCCGTTGGACACGCGCAGCCACCTCGCCATGATAGCGTGCACGTCAGCGACGATGTGGCGATTAATAATTTGACCCCGTAATGGAAACGAGCCACGGATTTTGTGGAAACCGATGAACTTGCTCTCTTTGATATGGAATGAAAGATTTGTTTCATGTAACACTTTTAGGTAATATTGAATATTTTATAACTTCTCTTCGTCTCCCGTAGCCTCTATTTATATATTTGGCTTTTAAATCATTGAATTGATGTAGTCATGACAACTTCTCTGATTAGGAGAACCTAAGTGTATTTTTGTTTAAAAATAATAACTGATAAGTCGTATAGCAGAGAGAGAGAGAGAGAGAGAGAGAGGGGGTGGGGTTATGAACATTCAAAAACATATATTTTCCTCTTCGTGAAGTACATGTAGGTTCATTATTTTTATTATAATAATAATAATATATAACATTTTATTAGGCGCTTAATACAGGTGTTTCTAAGCGCACCATTGCCTTGACTTAAAATTACCAACTAAAACTTGTAATAAACACAAAAAATATAAATATGATCTTTATTCAATAAATCAAGCATAATAAAAATAAATAAAAAAGAGAACAAACATAAGGTCAAACAAACATAAGGTCAAACATGAGATCAAACAAAATTATCAAACAAACAAAGAATAAGATGGTGTGCACCTCCTTTGACCGACTCACAACTGCATAAATTCTCAATGTATATGGGCACGGGGTCATGCACCCCCCCCTCCTTATTGAGAATTTATGTCTTATCGTGCCACTTTTATTCCAATATGACGTATTTACCTTCTTTCTCGGTCTTCAAAAGAAAATTTTTGTATTCTTAACAAAAATAAAAAGTAAAATTGTAAAATGGCGAAAATATAAATGCGCAGTTGCAGAGGATAAAGAAAACGGTTGCGACTATCGCAAACATGAGAATTAGGATTTTGAGGTTATGAGGCGAAATAATTTTAAGACGACTTATTGGATAGTGAATAGAAAGAAAATGCAACGTTTTCATAGACTCAAAGGAAGGGGCAGAAAATAGCCTCGTCAAATGAAGAGAAATTTCTTTAGTATCGCGGTAATCCTTTAATCCGTCTCAATTTGCGAAATGTGAAAGATACATGTAAAAAAAAAAAAATCCTGTAAATGTACCATTGGTTCATTACTTTTGTTTCCATTCTGACCGTTACATTGCATGACAAAAAGATGCTTGCAAATATGTATTGAAAGGAGGCAGTGGCGAAGCTATATGGGCACGGGGTCATGCACCCTCCCCCCTCCCCATGTAATGAGGAAAATAGGGGAGAAATGGGGTCGAAGGTGGGAGAAAGGGTTTAAAGAACGGGGATTGAAGATGATAGGATCTCCTCCGTCCCCCTTGTCAATTCACGTTTCATCATCGAGTAAAACCCAAGACCCCCCCCCCCCACCCACCCCAATGATGAAGTTCTCCCTAAGTGGTGGGACCAATGATACGCAAATGCAAGGAGATACGCACTCGAAATTTTAGTCCTTGAATGCTCCTTTTAGAAACGAAGGCATTCAATGGTAGCGTAGAAAGGCATAATATTAGAAGAAGAAAAGAGGAAAGTGGATTTAGGATGAGGCATATAGATGGAGCAAAAAAAGGTGAAAAAGTACGGGCATTTGAAGATAATATTGCACGCTTTCGCATTGATCTAGTTTCCCAGTATGGAAAGGCGGAGGAGAGCAATTAAGACGATCAAGAGATATTGATACGATTATCATCCAAAGGGCGACTGTCCTTTAATTTCTAACCTGCGTTTGATGACCCGGATTGAGGCACGATGATTTAATGCATTGCGTCCTGAGGAAAAATTCGTCACCTTAAATTTCCCTAATGGTATATGGTCAAGTAAATTTTGGTAGACCATCAAATTTAGCTGCGTGCAGTTCTTGAATCTGCATGCAAACTAATTTCACCAAGTCCGGGGTTAGCGAATTTTGACGCAATGCACAAAGTTTCTAGCACTCCCCAAAAACATCAAAGTTGAACAGAAATGAAAATTTTTCCTTACAACTGTCGAAAAAAATACTTTTTAAGTTTAAGTTTACGCTTGAAAAGACGAAAACAGAGTTAGGGGTACGACAATGCATGCTAGCGGTGTGTTCATATCTTACCCCGATCAGATACCCTTCAAAGGCTTAGGCGTAAATTCATCGCCGGGTGAAACTGAAAATAAACAGAAAGGGAAGATATGCAACTGAGCCAAGAGCAATTTGTAGGCACATTCTGACGTGAGAAAATCATACGAAACTCGAATGCAAAAACGCCGTTTAAAGAATCGTTGTATAGCGACAGGATATAACAACATCGTGTAAAAAAACGTCGTATAAAACATTCTTGAAGACGCCATTTAATGATACATTGTTGTGCGTCAATAATTGGCCAATTACCATTGCGTGTTTGCGCTAAGCCCCGCCCAGTTATTGAGGAAGGATTGCAATCTGCGACGTTCAGACGAGAATGGCACCAATATTTCGTTTGAAACAATGCAGAAACATGCGTGGCGCTGTACGGTATTTCGTTATACAAAACGATGCGTTTCGTTACAAACGATCTTCAAGCTATAGAGACAAATTACTAGTAAATCGTATAGCAATACTGGTTTCGGTAGTCTAAACGAGGGGTTATTTTGCGACCTCTTAGCGTATATTATAAGGAGGCCAAAAACACTGGCGGTATTACGAGCGACTTGAGCGGCCCTCGCTAATTTCAAATCGAGGATTTAGAGCCACTTTTGCCAGGAAGACCACCGGGAAGCGACCCATGCAGCTAGAATTAATGGCCCAGGGGGGGGGGGGGGGTCTAGATCACACAGGAACTGTTTCCCTTTATTATTTTTCTTGATTTTGTTTTCCTTTTTAAAAAGAAATCTATTGATGCACGCAGTCTTTCTAATGAACCGTAATTTACTCAGCCCGACTGAAGTCTATAAAAACATTAGCTCATTGAAATTGATCACTTCACGCACCGAGAATAGAATAATTTATGTATTGTGACGTTTTGAGTAAAAGCGTCCTTATTTGGTACTAACGTAAATTGAAGTCTCCCGGGATAAGGGGAAAAGATGTTTGAAAAGAGATGTAGAGAGATTAGATGGAGGGAGAGATCCGGGAGAGAGAGAGAGAGAGAGAGAGAGAGAGAGCAAGAATGTGGAGGAAAAGAGAGCAATACTTTTATAGGGAAATGTCTCTTCATTATTTACAATCTCACGGGATATGTTATGACGTATTTTTGATCTCTTTGTATAGGTATAACGCCCTACCTTATACATAATAATTTCTCGGAAATAATATCGCTAGTGCTTTATTTAGCATAATAATTTCTGTTTGACTAAATTCATCGCAGAGAAAATCGTATCCTCCAAAATATATTTAATTAAAACCTTATTTTAGACGACAACCGACGGTAGATTAAAGCGCATTATTCAAACGCTGCATCGTCGAACATGCTATGATTCTGTTTTTATGCCTGCCATAATACTGTCTTACTGGAACAACACCGCTTTGGATAATGACTATTTTGACCCGGTGATGCTGGATCTCAAATGAATTTGATGACGCGTGAATAAGTCCTAAATGACGACTTAAAAGTTAAAGATTGGAATCATTCGAGAAGCCAATTACAGGGATTGCAACAATATTGTCATTCTATTGACCTCTTTTCCTATCCATTATGTATCATACATTATTCTTGGCTGACCGAGGCAAATGAAAATATTTTCTTTTGCATCAAACTCCAGGCCTTCCCGTCCAATTACCGCCTTCAGAATATGTCGAACGCGATGAGCAAGCAATCCCTACTGTCTACGGTATCTGTGAAGGGTAAGGACGCCAACAAGAAAGGAAAAAACTTTGCCTTCGCAACCTACAACTCGCACACTGTGGTTCTGCGCAAAGTAGAGGTGCACGATTTCAACTTGACCAAAGCCATCAAGAGAGAATTAAAAGAGGTAAGTTGTGCTACGTGAACACAAGTTACATGATTCTAAGGCAGTATTTCATTGCGCAAAGATATATTTGCTGCTCACATACAATTTCAATGTTAGTGGCTTACCCTTAGTTTGTGCTTAATTGACGTCAATCGAAGACAAACAATGAACAGAAGACTCATTTTTTGTGCTTGATTTTAATTGTGCGCAGGGAAAACAATATTTTCCCTCCGTGAAGCGTCTGTTGTTTTAGTTATCCTTTTAGCGAGTGTTGCATGGATGTATTGTTTTGCTTTCCGTATTTTTTAGTTTTCCTTAAATTTGAATAAAGTAAAATAACCGCCTCTGTCTCTCTCGTATGTTCTCTCTCTCTCTCTCTCTCTCTGTGGTTATCTAACCCTTTTCTAAACCCTTATTTTTTCTTTTATTTTCCATTCTCTAATTCCTTTCAATTTTCCCCGTTCTCTTGTCTTCCCTTTCCATTATTCTTTCTATCCCATTCTTTCCGTCCTTTCCACTCTCTTTCTTTTTTCGTTGTTTCTTTAACCTCTCTCTCTCTCTCTCTCTCTCCCCCTCTCAATCTCCTTCTCCCCTTCCCTTCCCGCTTCCCCTTTCTTTTTTCTTCCCTCATTGCAATCCCCCCTCCGCCTCCTCTGCTCCTTATCTATATTCCCTCTTTTCCTTTCCTCACACCCCCCCCCCCCCTCTTCTCTCCCCCCTCCCCTCCTTCTCTTCTCCTCATACCCTCTCTAGATGCGGTGGCTTGTTCACGATAACATCAACCGGTTCCTAGGCCTATGTTTTCCGTCGACCAGCG
>NW_022145600.1:6681736-6816736 GCF_000002235.5 Strongylocentrotus purpuratus
TTTCATATTCATTTGTTGCATTTAAAAAAAAATCCAATTCGGAACTGAATCTAATGAATAACACCGATATTATTTATGCAGGGTACCGCTGTGTACTACCAATAATATGGATATTCATAATAGCGCCGGTATCCGCCAGGCTCTGACGCTCATGGCGCTTTACACATATTACCCTGGTCATAGCCGAGCTGCCAAAGTAACTAGCACTCAAGCATATCAGGTACCCATTTACACCTGGGTGGAGAGTGGCAAATGTAGATTAACATTAACATCTAGTCAAATGACATTAGTACGGCGGCGGGACTTGATCCCTGTACCTTATGATCTGCAGTCGGGTGACTTATCCACTAGACCACAACACCTCTTCTGTAGTAGAACGATTTGAATGTTGACTAAGCTATGTCTTTCATTCTTTCAACAGAAAAGAGCTTGATATCCTGGACAACATGCTCTCCAAGATGGAGAAATACACGGAGAACCTGGAGAAAGTGGTTGCTGACAGGACCGGACAGCTCTTGGAGGAGAAGAAGAAGACAGATGCGCTCCTCTTCCGAATGCTACCAGAGTAAGTCAATATCCTGTTCTGGAATCAAAACATAAATCCCAAGACAGTTTCTTGCCCCCCCCCCTCCCACTCCCTCCTCATAATTAGATTCCATTATGTGGTCACTGCTATTGAATACCTCATAGTTTTGTTTCGACACGTACTCCAGGCATTCCAACAAAAAAAAGGAAAACAAAAGGGCTGTATCCATTTGATCGGTCTCCGGAAGTTTCTATGGCCAACATTGGATATAAGTGTTGCTTTTCAATCATGTGACTTACCGTATACTAATGACCCTTTAGCACCTACAGTGTACACGCTTCTCCTTGCATAGATGGCACTGCAACGATGTCAAAAAGCGCTTCCGCATAAACTTACAGAGATCGTTTTTGACAAGTCTATTTTACATGTAATCAGCAGCAATTAATAATAACAATAATAATATTGGATATTTATATAGCGCACATAGCCACCCTGCAGGGTGCTCAAAGCGCTCCAATATTACCCCGGCTCTGCTAGGCTGCCGATTTCGGTGCTCACATCATTTAAGGAATTCCTTCCCACCGGTCCCCATTTATTTACTTCACCTGGGTGGAGTGTGGCAAATGTAGATCAATGTCTTGCCAAAGGACATTAGTGCCGCGGCGGGATTTGAACCGCGGACCTTGTGATCGACAGTCCGGCGATGTATCCACTCGTCCACGACACCTCTTCCCTGTGTTCTTTAGATGACGTGCATTACTCTGAAAGGGAAATTAAAAATTCTCTGTAGCTAATTATCTAGGCGTTCTGTTTTCACGATTTTTCTTTTTCTTCTCCAATTTCAACTTATCCCTCCAGGGTCGTGGCTGAAGAGCTCAAAAAGGGCAACCAGTTCCCAGGGGAATTCTTCGATCACGTGACCGTTTATTTCAGCGACGTGGTCGGGTTCACCGATATCTCTGCTCAAAGCACACCCATGCAGGTCGTCGATCTCCTCAACGACCTCTATACCTGCTTCGATGCCGTGCTCGAAAGGTTCGACGTCTACAAGGTATGTAACAGCATAACAAAACGACGACGGACAGACATTGGATCAAGAGATGGCGCTGTTTACCTTTCAAGAGGGATTGCTTCGATAGCAATAAATAGTATTTCAAATGAAGCCTTTCCACTATGGAAAGAAAAGTACAGTAAAATACTTTATCTTTAAAATGTGTAATTAATTATTTACATAATCATGTTGTTTATGATTTGGAATAGCCAATTTCGTTTTTCCTCACATGACTGTACGAAAACTTTCTCAGATCGGAAGCAAAGTGAGAACAGTATGGAACATTTGATTATTGCATCCGAGAGTCTCTCCCATTGGACGGCGTGAGCATGACCCGACAATCTACATGATTTTATTAGGAAGGTCTAACTTGAAATGGAAGATGACAACAATCACAAGCGTTTATCTCACGTTCAGTTGTCATTTCATGTCACATCTAAAACTATTTCAATCATCGACATTTGAATCACTCCCTGCTGCTGCTGTTTTCCGTTCTAGGTGGAGACGATAGGCGATGCCTACATGGTAGTCAGCGGCCTCCCTCGGCGGAACGGTAACAGACATGCCGGTGAGATTGCTTGCGTCGCTCTTGAGCTTCTCACAGGTGCCAGGCAATTCAGGATAAGACACAAGCCCGATCACCAGCTACAGATCAGGATAGGCATCAATACAGGTAAGACATGAACAGAATATAAAGTGGGCGAGAGGAATAAATTGTATTTATATTTGCTATTTTTTCCCCTAATAGCGTAAGCCTGTTTATAGCAAATTACAGTGAATTTTTAATCCAAAACCGGAATACACGAAGTGATTTTATTTGTCATATATTTGTGTCTGTATTTGTAATTTCTGATGCGTATTTTGCTCTGCTGACTACGATACAAATATCCCAATAGTATCATCTCCATGACTGTAGGCTACTTGCCTTGGAAGGGGCTGTCCCAATAGGCCAAATTCCAAGGTTGCCTTTAGGTCCACATTACCGAAATTAAGAAAGTTTCATAATACCAAAAAGTAGGCCGAGCTTTACAGGCCTCAAAAACGTTCTGAGAACTGAACAGAAAGCATCTCGCAATAAATTACAACAAAGTACAGACTTTTATCATTTTACGAGGAACAATTCAATATTGAATCTTGCAATTGGTAATCTAGGCAAATGGTCTCGCTTTCCTAGTCCTACCCCAATCCCGCTCCATAGTTTTCTTGTGTTGTGGTGGTTATTTTACCCGACTGCTAAGAAAGCATAATGTGAGTAAGCAACCAGACGGCCGACGGCTTTAGGTCCTCTCCGAAGGACCTGGTAATGAAGATTAATGCCTTACCAAAGGGCCCTAGCGCATCGTCTTGGTTTCGAACCCGTGTCACCGGATTACGAGACCACTGCTCTACCGACTGAGTTATCGCGCCTCATCTAACACGACACTATTAATTATCTCCTGCCTTCTCATGTCTTCTCTCAGGGCCTGTGGCAGCAGGGGTTGTGGGGTTGACCATGCCAAGGTTCTGTCTCTTTGGAGACACTGTCAACACGGCATCCAGGATGGAATCGAACAGCTTGCCTCAAAAGATCCACTGCAGCTCCGACAGTGCAGCTGTCCTCAAGGAACTCGGAGGCTACGTCTTGGAAAAGCGAGGCCTCATCACTATCAAGGTATTAAAGGAATCCGGTAACTTTGCCTTAGATCCTTTAAAAAAAATCCTTGATTTAGCTCATGCTGCAATGATAATTATAAACCTCTAGGTCAGTCAGGAGCCCCCTATTTTCCACTACTGATGACGGATAGTCAACCTGTTCGAAACGTCGAGCCACTCCCGCCACTCTTCCTCTCCAAGCGCTATAGTTCTCCTTAAAACTATAAGCTAAGAAAGATAACCAACAGTCTATTTCAAGACTATATCATCAGTCCTTTTCAGGACTACACACCCTCAAGAAAGATTACCGAGAGTCCTTTTCAGGACCCCTCAATCCTCCCTCTCTCTCTCTCTCACTCTCTCTCACATGGTGCACCCGCAAGCCTACTGTATATCGACATCACCATACAAGTCGATACTGACAAGCAGCATCTAAGTAAATTGTTTTAAGTTAAAAGTATTTTTGGAACATTTTAATCTGCCTCAGGAAAACAGCACAAGGCAGTATCACCCCATATTTAACCTTATGACAGTTGCAGATATGCATGATGAATTTATATGGAGATCACTCAGAAAGGTGCAATATTTAACTTCAAATTAAGCAGATGTGCAACTTTGCTGCTATTACACTTTAGGTCCAGGACGCATATTTTGAACCTTTGGATTTATTACCTTGTATTTTATCATCCTTGTACAGGGGAAAGGCCAGATGACGACATATTGGTTGTTAGGTACTGACACTACGATCAGACCACGTTACTCCATTGACACTGCCGTCAGCAAGAAAATGTAAGTTGCAATACTATAACGTCATCAATGACGAAGCAATTTGACGAATAATGCTTTTGGGGTAATAGGCTATAGCCCCTGAGACCTAGGGCACGCAAGACACACAGCCCTCGAGACCAATAATTTTGGTTTAATGGGCCTTTTGGAGATAACAAATATCATTATTTATATAAGGCTTCCAAGTCATACAATAAATCAGTGTATTCACTATCTTTAGCGCAGTACCTAGGTGACTGACCCGGATGACTGTGATACAGGAATATATTGCTCTCGCTATGAAAATATTGGACTCGTCTCTGACTCGTTCAATATTGTCATAGCTCGAGCAATACATTCTTGTATCACACTCAAAGCCATCCAATATGATATAAGTATCCGAGGCTTCATGGACAAACGACCCGTCGTACTGACAGCACACGAAAGCGACTTGTCACAGGCTTCATGAAAACCTTTCTCAGGGTTCATAAGACCGATATTTCAGTCTTTGGAGCTGTCTATCTAGTGGACCATTTATCAATTGTGATGTCGGGCTAATGGGTTGTCTGTCTATACTGGGTAGTAGGCGTATGCAAAGAGAAATACGCATAATATGATAAAGTTGAAGACGTAAAATGTATGCTAAATACATGTAGATTGGCAATCGTACTTTGATATTTTGAACACATTTGATTTTTTACCTTATGTAGATGTTTAAGAGGATATTACTATGTTACATGATCCTGTGCTTCAACTATCAGCCAAAAATAATGAATCTGAAGAAAATGAAAAGCTGACAGATAATAAACTTTCATATCGAGGCTAATATAATGTTTTTTTTCTCTCCTTTATTAATCTGTAGCTCAACGGACACAATGATAAGCCAAGACAGTCTTCTCTCCCCGTCGCACAGAATGTCAGACGCCTACGACATCCCCGAAGACCGCCTTATAGAGGAGCACATGAACAAAACAGACAACGCACCTCGCCCATCCACGATCGCAGAGAAGCGAGAATCGACTTCTGCGCGTCCGTCCGTTCGAGAGCACACCGACGACCAGCTGATGAGCGAGGCCGACTCCCGCCGGATCAGCACGGGAAGCTGGACAGACGGTGGTCAAGAGAGCGTGCGTTTCGGCCGATCGATCACACCTGTGAAAGGACTACACGTACCTTCGCGTTTAGCGGACAATAACCAAGCAGCAATAATGGACGAGCGCGCGGGTGATGGTGTCCGTCCGTCGTACGTCACGGACGATCGAGCAACCCCGCTCGGAAAGGAAAGCGGGGACGAGGGCGGTTATGACAATCCCGTTATGGACCCGAGAGGAACCGTTATAGAAGAAAAGGAAGAATCGCATAGTGTAACGAGCCCGCAACATTCCCTGTCGCCTGCTCCTCCTAGTAAAAGTGTCTCGCCTTCATCGTCGGACGGGGACAAAAAACGAAGGAATTTACGATCTGGTGCCCGGACAGAAAATAACAATTATTTATCTCCCGCAAAACGGAAAAACGCGATTACACTTCATTCAAGCGGATCATCAGGCAAGGCCGGTGTATCTAAAGCGTGACCCCGTCAATTTGGACCGAGATGACAACGGTTTAAAGACACAACCTCACGGGAATTCCCCATGTGCAATTCGTCACGGTTCGCTTACACTGGAACTAGGGGACATCGGTCGGAGTCGATGTGTATGCAAAGCCCGCACGCAGCGAAACTCATGGCCATGGTACTCGGCGGTTCTCTCGAGATTGCGGAGAGCGTTCAGTCATGGTTCACGTGAAGAATGTTTTGATGATGACGTTTCCTAATGATGTTTGTTCTCCTGCAAATAGCGGAGAGAGTCAGATCTGGAGTTAATTGAACATTTATTCCACGTCGACTACGAAAAATATTGAGCGTTTTATATTTGAGTTCATCATTTTCATCTCGATACAAGAGAATAACGTGAACCCAATCAGTAGGGTCGTCACAGATCACTATTACACCAATAGATCACAAAGACTTCTGAGTTTTGCACATTTAATACAATAGATATATATATATAAATTGGTATAGCTACAAGGGCAAATGTGCGCTTGTATGAAAGTTGTCGAGATTTTATGGTACCTTTAGAGTTATATTTTTCATTATGTCTCTAGATCAGAGTAGGCCTATCTATTCGGTTTAAGTTATATCATCGGCTTGTTTTGAACAAAAACCTAAAGTGCTACTGTGCGGAACATCAAAGTATAGAATACTGTATATTTTTATACAAATTATTATTACTACGTGTGTGTTTACTATGTGTGTGTGTCTTTGTCATATGAATATATTTGCAATACAATGTACAATTATTGTAATGCCTTGAACACGTAAATCCGGGTGAAGTGACTGGAAGCAGTAGTAAATATAACATAGTTTTTTTTTCTTGCGCGAATAATTAAGTACTGCGATTTTTTGAAAACTGTACAATAATGTACCCCCCCCCCCCCGCCCAACAATTACCCTCCCCTGTTACCCATGGACTAAATACCCTGATCAACTACACTTTACTATGTCAGGACTATACATTACTCCTTAGAAAAACGTCACCTCGGACTAATGGACTATTGGACCATCGACTACCCCTTGCGACAATTACCCCCAGGAGAACAATCTCATAGGACAACTACGTCACAGGACAACTACACTACAGGATAGTTACCCCCCCCCCCCCAGGAGAACGATCCCATGGGACAGCTGCCCCACTGGCACAGGACAACAACCCCACCCACATTTCAGCTACCCCAGAGGACAACAAGCTCACATGACAACTATCCCACTGGACATTTACTCCACTGGACAACGACCCAAGATGACAAATGCCCCCATGTGACAACTACCCTTAAGGACAACTACCACTCAGGATAACTACTCCACTGGGTAACCACCCAAGAGGACAAACACCCCACGGACAACGACCCCACAGGACAACTACCCCAAAGGACAACTACCACTCAGGACAATTACCCCACACGACAACTTCCCCACTGGATAACAACCCATGAGGACAAATACCCCACGGGACAAGAACCCCTTAGGGAAACTATATTTTACTTATAAGGGATAACTTATTGCTTTAGAGGGCAAGGGTTCCATGACACAACCTCCTGCGAGATTTTCTCATTGGTCAATTTCGTACACTGACCGAATTGCTAATTTTATACCCTGGAATAAACACCAAAACTAACCCTAACACTGAAACTCTAAACCTAAACCTGACGTAAACCTCCATCGCAACATGGACCAAACACTATACTTACTCCTATTAACCTAACACCGCATTGCAACCCTTACTCTAACCCCAACCCTAAACCCAAAGCTTAACCATATATCTTTGACGTAGTCAAGCCTGGAGCAATAGTCGCTTGAGACAATACTGGATCCCTGCTATCGGGTATTTGTCAGGGATGGTAGTCCAGAGGCTAACATTTCAACCTTTTTAATAATCTCTCTATCAAAGCGACTGCAAAATGAACACAAAAACACGTTTAAATAGGCTATTTATCTTTGGTTAGCAGCAGTTACCATGATTATAAAGAAATCAACAAAATTAGGGGATGTAAATTGTAAACTGTTGTTACAAAGTTTCTCGAAGGTTTCATGAGACATGCAGAGAAAAAAAGATGATCAAAAATAGAGTGTAAACCGTGCAATAGGAATCGTCACCATTATGCACACACTTTCTATAAGTTTTTTTTGTTTTGATTTCAATATTTTAATTCGATACAGAAATAGTTATTCATATATATTGTCATTTAATATATAGTAATACATTTTACAAGTTGAAGAGAAAATGGAAGGAAGGTAATTAATAAAGAGAAGTTGGGTTTATTTTGTCTGTATCCAGGTGAGTAGCTAAAGGAGAGTGTGGTGGAGTTACACCCGAATCAAAATTTTGAGTTTCAGGATCCTATTAAAATACAAATATTAAGATATTAAGATACAAATTAAAAATCCATATTGCCTCATTTTACAGGTTACTATCTTAATTACCTTCCCTTTAGAAGAAGGGTATCAAAACCGTAAACATACTGTAAGGAAAGTGTATTTAGGATATTTTTTTTTTTTAAATCCATGCACGAAAGTGCACAAGGTCTTGCGTCCTTTGGGATTTTTCCAATTAAAAATAATTTTGTTTATTTCCGTTGGGCTTTCGCCCACTAAGACAATCTCGAACCTGACCTATCACGAGCTCTGTAGTTCTTGTTCACGTCCAAGCTACGCTAAAAGTGTCTACGGTGCCATAGTTAACCCCCAGCAAGCAGGACCCGTTCACAAACTACCACGACGAGTGCTGCACATCTTACGAAATTGATATGTAAATTTGCATGAGCTGCAGAACTCGTTACATATCGTGTTTAAGATGAATGGTCGTGGTGGTGGTTATTTTACCTGACTGCTAAGAAAGCATAAATGCTTGTAAGTAAGCAACCAGCTTTAGGTCCTCTCCGAGGGACCTGTTAATGAGGATTAATGCCTTACCAAAGGGAACTAGCGCATCGCCTTGGTTCCGAACCCGGGTCACTGGATTACGAGACCACTACTCTACCGAATGAGCTATCGCGCCTCCTGGTAGGATCGTGGAAGGTAAGCGGCTAGACCGTTTACAAGCATGATACAAGCATGATCTGTTCAGAGGCTGCCATGATGAGTGCTGAAGCGATCACGACCTTATAGTAAGTGACTGTGTTGCAGACAGTTAAAAAAGCTTTTCGAGAAGAAAAAAACCTGCGGATACTTGAAAAGAAAGAATCGTGAGACGGGGCATCCCTTTAAACCTACAGTGAAGCTGACATCGTCGGTCTTGTGAACCCTCAGAAGAATTTGGCAGAAGGTCTGCGAGACCGACACTTTGGTCTCTTGTATTATGTAATGAGAGGGTCCACGAGACCAACGTTAAACGTATCGTGAAACGTATGTTGTAAGACCTATGAGCGAGGCGTCGGTCACACAAACGTCCGGTCAACTGCTTCTTTTTAAGCCTTAATTTGTCAGCATGTCGAGGTAAAGACAAAATTGGAAAAAAATGTTATGAAGTGTGCCTTACAGTATGTAATGTCTGTGAATATCATGTGCAATAATTATTTATAAATCGAAAACATTCGTATTATTCCATAGTTACCCCATGATCGGTAAACAAATCATAAATTAAGGTAACGAAATATTATATCACTGAACCTTTTTCATTAATGATACTGCTTTAATGAATAAGCAAAGTATGCTTACTCGATCGACGCTCGGTTTCTTTTCATTTGTCCTGATGTTAGAATTCTGAATTCAGAACAAATTCAATGGTACATTTGACGTCTGACCATACTATTTTAAGCTGTCAGTTTGTTTTGATATGCAAAGTCAAATGTACAAAGTATTTAGAATATTATAATGAATGTTTAATCAGAGACTGTGAGACTAGTTTTAAGATTAATAATGTGGATTAGCAATTATCACAGTGGTAATAATTAGGCTTGGGTAACACATTTTCCCTATTCTTTCGAAATTAGATTAAATTTAATTCGTTTAATTGTTCAAAAAGTATTGTAACTATTTTGTTTTGATAATGCCAAATCACATTGAACGGTTCTTAGAATGCATAATCTATTCCTCACGGCACTACTAATGATGTTAGATCTGTGTTCGTTTAAGTATTTTAAACCCTTGTGATTACCTTTTTTTGTAATACTACTATTATGAGTAATGACATTTTGCAATATTGAACTTGAGTGTGTATAAATGCTATCACCTTTTATAACTTCGCTTTTAATTGAAAATGAAATTTAGAATTGAGGGTCATATTTTACAGTAGTCCAGCCTCTGTACCACTTCCGTGTCGCGCACCCAATCAGTTTATAAAATAACACACCCTCAACGTTGACAGTAGACCTTGCCATTCCTCTCATTCTCTACCCTTTTCGACGGTACTTCGGGGGGGGGGGGGGGGGGGGGGGGGGATCGCGCGGTGTGTGTGTGATATAAGGAATTTATAAAACGGACAGAAGCTGAACTAATATCACAGTCCCATCAGGGACGTCGCTAGATCATTTTCTAGGACGATGTTGGACTAAACTTGCCAAAAAACTGTCAAAAGAAAAATTATACACTCAAGCAAAAATGGAAATAGATCGACACCCTGTTTCATAAAACCTGATATCAATAACAAGTTACAAGCTACTGTGATAAGCTACTAAAATAATAGCATCTGGTTGGCTGAGAGCAAATTTGTCATAGAAATTTAACATTTGTTATAGATAACGAGTTTTATGAAACGGGGCCCAGAGCCATCTATACATAGAATTTGGCCAATTTGGTTTCACTTGGTCACGACATGACGAATAATCTTTTGTTTTGCGCTTGCCCAACGATGTAGTATTCTCCATATCGTGCCCAACTCGAACCGGGTTGGCCAAACTCTCCGAATCAATGGCTCTGGGTATGTTTTATATAAAGGGCGCCATCTAACTTGAGAAATGATGAAGCTGTGAAATGCGGAATAGTTGGGTGCACATGCAGGCGGATCCAAAATAATTGTTTAGAATATAGAATTAGAATAATTAGTATTTTTTAAAATACAATGTCCTCTTGTAAAGCATGTAAAAGAATTGTGATTCTTTACTCTTCGAATTTGTGAAATTAAATATTTAGGGCTGTCATTTGAGACATCCTTAGATAGTGAAAGATTGACTAAATGTTATAGACGTACTATGTATATATCTATGAGAAAACACAGATAAGTGGAATAATATATATGGAAAGTGAATTATACTTTTGCACAATAAATCTCAAAAGATTTTTTATTGGACTTGATTGAATGTAATTGTTTGTGTGAGCTTTGTTTTTAAATTCACGTTTCCTGCCCTTCTAACACCCAAGTCACATGGATGAGATCGACGCCAGACCGACAATGGAACACACACAGAATTACATAACTCCGAATGGCTAAGATTTTGTCTGTTATCAATCAGTGTGGGGTCCGCCTGGGATGTGCCTGGGATATTATGTCTTTCAACCCATATCATTTCTTTGAATACTAGACTTTTCTTCATCTGTTATGATAATATAGCAACGCATTTTCTCATCACCCCGCCCACATTATGATAGTCCCTCCCTATCCCCTCACCTCCCCCTTCTCTCTCCACTTTCTCTCTCTCTATCCCTCTCTCTCTTTCCCTCCCCATCTCACTCTCTTTCACTCTCTCTATCCCTCTCTCTCTCTTTCCCTCCCCATCTCCCTCTCTTTCACTCTCTCTATCCCCCTCTCTCTCTTTCTCTCCCCCTCGCTTTCTCTCCCCATCTCTCCCTCTCTTTCACTCTCTCTCTATCCCTCTTTCTCTTTCTCTCCCAACCTCTCTCTCTCTTTCACTCTCTCTACCCCCACCCCTCTCTCTCTCTCTCATCCTCTCCCTCCCGCTCTTTTCTTTATATTTCTATCTCCCTTTTCCGCTTTTATTCTTTATTTTTTTTCCCACATTTTTACCTTTTCTTTCTCTCTCTTTGTCACTCTTTTGTTAGCTCTCCCTCTCCCTCTCTTTAGCATACTTTGAGCCCCTTATTTCTACACCCTCGTAAGTTTTCCAAAATCGAGATCACAGTTTTAAACACCGATGTAACGTTAAAACGCTTGTAAAATCAAATAAGTTGCATTCCTCTTTTAATAAGTAAATAAGTTATTCATCTGTATTCTAAATTTCATAAGACTAAACCGACAAATAAAGCGTAGCCTATGATATTTGCACAATAATATTCTGCACATATAAATAAATATATATTCAGTACTCTGGCCTATCGATCTACAGATACATATTATTTACTCTAATTCGTGATTTCTTGAACTTCTATACAATTTCCCCCGACGTCCCATCTTACAAATAAGAACCGACTAGCAAGTACGAATATACCAAGTACGTAAGATATAAAAATAAAAAAATAAAAAAATGCCAGTTTGCCGTGTACATAACAGCATACAACGAGCTACAATCTTATTTCGACATAGCGCATTACATAAACAATATATACTAAAGGCTTCACAAATAATGTGAAGCGCTTACAGAATAATAACCAATCGGTCGAAACATTGAATAACCGTAGTCCGACAATTGCTCCGGGTCAATATCCTACTGACTAACCGAATCCGTAACTTAAACTCTGCCCCCCCCCCCCCCCCCCCCTCAAAAAAAAAAAAAAAAAAAAAAAAAAAAAAACATAACCCTGCTAAAAACCTAACTTAACATAAAGCCCAAAATATTGCAACTATGAAGCCCTAAATTATCCTTGACAAAATAAAGCTCAGAGCAAAATGTCGCCGGAGCAATTATTAATAGGTCACCAGCCTATGATACAAAGAAATATCAACATTACTTTCTGTTCCGGGCTTTTAATCACCACGAAAATTTGGAAGCTGAAAGCTGTATAGCTTCATTATTGTATCAACAACAAGAAAACATTTGGGGGCGTTCCACATAACTTGTCATCAGTGACAAATGACCGATTTTGTTATAAGCTACTGAAATCCTTGCTTCTGATTGGTTGTCGTTGGTATGACTGAGGAGGCGTGATGACTAAGTGGTAGAGCAGCGGTCTCGTAATCCGGTGACCCGGGTTCGAAATCAAGTCGATGCGCTATGCATTTATCCTCATTACCAAGACCCTCGGAGAGGACTTAAAGCCGTCGTTCCCCCTAGTTGCCAACGTACATGCACATACGTGCTTTATTAGCAGTCATGTAGAACAGACAAACCACCCACTAACTCTATAGATAATAACAAGATAAACGAAGGCACTGCATGGATCCTTGTGTAAGATCTTCCCAAGTCATTTTACTCCCTCTGAATATTAAACACCGATATTATGTCCTCATAACACAGATACTTACTGGAGTGTGACGTCAACACCAGGGTGATCATCCGCAGGCTCTGTTCCATAAAACTTGTTATCAATAACAAATTACGATCATTGTTATAAGCTACGGAAATTCATGCATTTGATTGGCTGCGAGCAGGTTTGTCATAGATCTATGGCAGTTGTTCATGATAACAATTTTGTTGAAACGGGGCCCAGGTTTACTTTATCCATGTTGGAATAAGAACAGATCAGCATCAAAAGAGTTTTAATACTACCAAGCGTAGACATAATGTGATATAAAGGATGTAGAGGACCCCAACCCCCCCCCCCCACCTGTTTCATATCTGAAAAACAGGCACTTAACGGTAAAACAAAAGTTAGTCATGAATACAATACTAATGGCCATGCATATAATGACATATCGACAAACATCTCAACAGAAAAGCGCATCTGTATAAAGATACAATTTTTTTGTATGACAAGCATAATGAAGTAAAACACAACAATTGACAATTGTTGCAACCACAGTTGGGAAATATACATGCGTGTACTTCGGACTTAAGTTTCTTTATTCTAAAAAAATACATATATATATATATATATATATATATATATATATATATATATATATATAAATATATTTAAAAATTCATAATTTACTGGGTATGGAAGACAGATTCCTTTGACGAAGATGTACATTTTTTAAAACTTGCATTGAAAATAGTCTGGAAAAATAGTGAATTCAAGTTAAAAAGATAAACCTCTCTGTTCTACAGGCAATTTTTAAAACCAAGTTGGGAAAATATAGCGCATATGGAAAGACAAGTTCCTCTATTTGGAAGGTAATATGTTTCCAGTTTCTTAACCTCCTCGACCTCTTGTATTGAAGTTAGAAGCAGGAATTGCGAGGAATTTCAGGTGCCCTCTCAAGTCTCTCTAGAGCTGTCATGTAAGACACCGACAGAGACAGCCCCAACCAATGTTGCAGGACCATCCATGCACATGTGTGACAGGGCCGATGTTCTCAGAAATGGTCACTCCTCACAATCGAGCTGACTCCGAGCATCGTCTCGTTGTGACGCCGGAAGCCGTTGCCACTGGGCGACTGAAAGACGTGACCAATCAACTTCTGGAAGTCCAGGGAGAGCCCGACCGGTCGTGCCATCGCGTCTGGTTTGACCTGGTACGGCTGGTAGCTGGTGGTCAGCGGGAAGAACTGGAAGACGCCGGAGCTCTCGGCGGGGATCGAGTCGGCGTGCTGGGTGAACGTGTGACTGAAGCTTTGCGCGCAGACGACTGCTATGCGTTGTGAGGAATTTGATCTAAGAGAATGGCGGGAAAAGACAGAAAAAAAGAAAGAAACTTGATCAGCACAAAGAAATGTTTAGGCTTATTGCAAATGAGGCATAAATTGTTGACATAATACTGCGTCAGCTACTGACGCAGTCATTGACGGGCCATCTGAGAGTGATTACGTAAAAAATGTGAATTCAAAGAGTATAGTCCAAACATCATGTTTCTTTGCCACATCGGCGTATGGGTCAATTACCTCCATATGCCTTCATGCAAACAATGCGTCATTTACTGACGTAACACTGCGTTAGCAAATTGCGCGGTTTTTGACGGGCCCTAGCTGTGAGAGTGAAACCGTGAACAAAGTTAAATGCAAAAAATAAAAAGTTTAAATATTGAGTTGAGTTACGGGCACTATTAAAAGCTGCATGCGCTCTATTCACCATGTTAAAGGAAACCAAAACCTTCATACTAAGTTACTTTTATTGTAAAGTTTAAAATATTTGAATAAAATCAGTGAAAATTTGAACAAAATCGGGCAAGGAATAAGAAAGATAGAGCTTTTTGAATTGACTAGTCACTAGAGGGCGGTATTCAATTTGATGACATCATCTGTGAACAACTCTCCATGCCTTTTGTACATAAAATTTCACAATTTTTTTGTTTTCTTCGTATTTATTAGTGTTCTTGATCCGACTTCATAACATGTGAAGTAGAATATCATTTTGCATTCTATATTTTGCTTTCAGGGGAGTACATTATCTCAATCACAAGAAAGAAGGAAAAACATGAAATTTGATGTACAAAAGGCATGGAGAGTTGTCCACAGATGATGTCATCAAATTGAATACCGCCCTCTAGTGACTAGTAATTTCAAAAAGCTCTTACTTCCTTATTCCTTGCCCGATTTTGTTCAAATGTTCACTGATATTTTTCAAATATCTTAAACTTTACAATAAAAGTAACTTAGTATGAAGGTTTTGGTTTCCTTTAACAGACTTTATTTGCGCTTGTAAAGGCAACACAATCGAAATAAATCTCTATAGTGCAGTGAGCACTCCACAAAATTGATGGTTAGAGAAGACAATATGTTAAAGTAAATAATTGGGAGTTCTTAAAAGACTTTGAGTGATTTAAAAGAAGCTTTTTTTTCTTTCTAATGTTTATAACGTCTTTAAGGTTTTGAATAATTATTATGTATATCGAGTATATTGTTTAGTTGTTTTGGGGAATGCGGAAAATAAATCAATTCAATCAATTCAATTCACTTCAACTTTTTACAATTTTCTCAGAACAATTATCTCAAAACATTTACCAGTAGCCTTTTTAAACTAGAATGATAACAAATGGAAACATTCCCAAAGGTGTGTGATATATTAAATAGAACTATACCAATTGCATATCTACATTCAATGGTTAAATTTCTCCATTTTATCATTTTACAATCAGTGGGGATTGTAACTGAAATATTGCACATGGTACAAATCCCTCATTTTCGCTATTACTCTCGAAAATCCGAAATCGATACATCGGCATAGAAAACGCTTTTCGCAAAGAAATGGAAAGTTTGAACACCCTTAGACTAAAATGTAGCACACAAATCTCTTTAGGCAGTGAACCAATTGAAGATTATCAATCTATTCAGTAAATAGAATTGTCTGGGTCTTTAATGAATGCAATGAGTCGGAGAGCAACAATTGGAGTAGAAAATACAAAATAGTACTTAAAGTCTTACAAGGTCTGCACCCTCTAGAATGAAAAGGGGTAAAGCTCGGAGACATAAGTGCCTCCATTGCTGCGCAAACCAAAACTGGACCTTAACTGACACGAACCGGCCCACGCCAATTTCTGAAGTGAATGCATCACACTAACTGTTCCGAGACAAATTAAGCCCCCAAACAATGAGCAAAGAAAGTCGAGAAAATAGACATGATAGAAGAGTGACCCATTGTTAGGTATTTATACCCCAGTTTTTTCTTAAAATTACACCACGTGCAAACAACATGTAAAGTTATTCTGGACTTCTAAACCACCTTCATTGACCAGTAAAAAATGAAATAAAACTTACGAAAACTGACCCAAAAAAATGAAAAACAGGATGGCACACGGTGACGGTATACATAGTATTTTAAATTGCATAGTGCGGGTACAACCCCCGCTGTTATGTCTATTTTCTCGAATTGGTTTGCTCATCCTTCAAGTATAACTATACGTTCTGTCATAGTCCTTCGGCAATGTTGCCTTCTTGAAACATTCGTTTAGTTGGATTTTGTTATTATTCATATAAGATTGCGTAAGGTTAAATTTGTTTCACAATTTGTGGACTTTCCATTCTTTTTATTGCCCTTTGGAACAGCATCATTATAGGGAATAAGGATTACTCTTAAAATGATATCATATTTCAAGTAACTATGATAGGATGAAATAGTTTACAACTATAAATTCGACCAAAATCGTAATGCAAGATGCTTGAATAATTCAATATACCCATATTTTTTATCCAGTGCTTTTGTTGGTCTGTCAGCAATATCTAGTCAAATTTAGTTGATTTTGAAGGATTCAAAATCATCATGAAGGATTCAAATCATCATGATCCACAATCATTCCACCTGTTTAAGGGGATAAAAACTATACGGTCTCATTCACATTGCAATTGCTTGGCCAGTATTCAACAAGATCCAAACTATACAGAACAAGATGGATTTGTCACAGGGCGGTCACGAAGAAAATAAAAACAATCACTATTGTCCGGTGAATAGTCATAACCATGGAAGGTCTATGACTCCATGATTGTCATAACTGACACGAGATTGAATAGCATGACAAAACCACACGTCAACCAACGCAAACAAAACCGGTCCTTCTGACTTTAAATATATTAAACTTTGCACTTTACTCACAGCATTCTTGTCTTAAGCAAATATTAGACATTTCGCATCATGTATATAATATAATTCAGTCATGTGTATTTAGCTATTACACAGTCAGCATGGAAGGGTTCATCAAAGTTCCACGGTAAAGTTTAAAAGTTTGACCTCGTGTGATATGGGCTAACACCTTCATCATGATGGTGGCCAAAGACATGGACTTTGAGTGTTATTTGGTAGTAAAAAAGTGAACTTTGAGTGTAATGTGGTAGTAAAGAAATGAACTTTGAGTGTAATTTGGTAGTACATTAATGAACTTTGAGTGTAATCTGGTAGTAATGAATGAACTTTGAGTATAATTTGGTAGTAAAGAAATGATCTTTGAGTGTAATTTGGTAGTGAATAAATATTCAGCGTGTACATGACATGGTAAAAGAGAAGACAATGTATTGCCAATGATTTCTATAAAGTGATTTCTATTACAAAGATTTCTATGAAATTCACGTAAGTGAAAAATCGCCATGGAAAAGACAGTTGAAAGTGGTGTGTAATTTTTTTTTTTTTTTTTTAATTTTTTTTTTAAATAAATGTAATGCTTCCTGGGAGAAATTTCAATTATTTAAAGATATTTGTGGCTTACACCCAGTAAATAAGATCGATTGATCGATCTGTATTAAAAAATCAGGAGAGCTGAGGTATTTGTTCTAGTTCATCGTGACTGTGCCATGGACCAGTGATGGCCTGGTGGTAGAGTCGCTGCCCGGCAAACAGTAGATGCAGGTTCAAATCCCGCTGGTTCCAAGATTTTTTCTGACTTGTTTTTTAATACAGATCGATCAATCGATCTTATTTACTGGGTGTAAGCCACAAATATGTTTAAATAATTGGTGTGTAATTGTATGTATTTACTATTTAAATATCCGTAGCTGTCCGTTAGTTGCTATCTTCTGATTCGTGTCATAAGTAACAACTAAACTCTGCATGATTTCTTACCCCCTTTAAAGAAAACATATATAAATAGAAAAGTAGTCATTCCCTGAATATGAGTACGGTGAGAAATACGAATCTATCGCTGTAATATGTAATTCATTTGACCATTTAGCTTTTAGTAACAGTACCCATTTTCTAGACTTGAAAACATACATTCAATTCCTGGAAATTCTCGCAAATAGCATTAGTGTCTTTTGTAAGATTGAATTCGTGCGTTGCAAGTGATGCACGCAATTATGGGATTATGGGCATAATGTTGGGACTTTTGAGCGCTAGGTCTATTGTTATACAGTATTTCACTCTTTCTCTTGTTACATAAGATGTTATCTCCTCTCATAAAGGAGAGAGATTGGGTGAAAAAACAAGTGTGGGAGAGGGGAGGGGAAGAGCTTGACAGAGAGAGAGACAGACAGAGAGAGAGAGAGAGAGAGAGAGAGAGCGAGACAAAGGAAGAAAGCAAGATCACAAGTACACTGCTAATGAAAAAGATTAAATAAAGAAAGGGGGTGAGAGAAAGAGAGAGAGAGAGAGAGAGAGAGAGAGAGAAGCGGGCAGAGGGAGAAGAATGGAGCTAATAGGAGAGAGCTTATAATAGCGTTCAAGTTGTAAACATCCCTTTCCCCACCCTAACCCTTTAAATAGTTCAAGACTCTTCACCATTATAACCCACAACAGCATAATACGCATATAGAATGTGGAAATCTTTATAAATGTCAGTATTCTCAAGACTGTTTGCTCATCCACTCCGATCCGTACACGAACGGAAGAAACGATTGTGTAATCAAATCGGATTTCTCGGATTGGCAATATTTGTATTAACCCTATATACCAACAAATCCGGACAGGCCATTCTTTTATTTCGATTCTAGTCAACGGCTCATCCACTCCGATCCGTACACGAACGGAAGAAACGATTGTGTAATCAAATCGGATTTCTCGGATTGGCAATATTTGTATTGACCCTATATACCAACAAATCCGGACAGGTCATTCTTTTATTTCGATTCTAGTCAACGAACAGTGTGGACATCGTGTCTTTTACGAATCTTGGTCCTAAGTTATCAAGTCCCTCGATGCGATATTACGTTATGTCCCATAACACATATAACACTAAATGATTCGTAATTAAATTCCATACAATTATGGCTTAGAAGTTGGAAGTACCATGAAACGATGAGAATTAAAAGTGTCCTACATATGAAATCGACAGTTTTCTTTCTTTGTTTGAATTTAAAAGTTGAAATGTGCCTAAACATAACAATAAGTTGTTCAAAATGTGCTTATCAAAAAAGTACGCGTTTGTCTTTTGAAACGAAATTTTATCCGCGAATGGGTAAATTTTTTATTTTTTTGTCATACCTTACCTACATGTACACTTAAAACACATAATTGCATGGGGAATAACTGCTCAGTTTCGGCTTTCCCAACGACATTACCAAATGACCACTTAATATAACACGGTAGCCCCCCCCCCCCGGCCCCCCCCCCTCCCTCCCCCCTTATTTTCAAGAGCGTTAATCATTTTGAGACTTTTAGAAAACTGAGATTAACTGAGATTTTCCCCCAGGACTGCATATAAATGGTAAAGAACCTACCTTCTCCTCAGCATCGCCAGAAGCACCATCTTGAAGAAGGCTCCGCTGAACTCCGTGTCTCCCAGAGCACCGGTCGGGTTCTGTCCAAACCCATTGACGATGATTCCCTGTAACCTGGAAACATCATTCTCGCTGATGCCCTTGAGGAACAGATCCAGCATGTCATCAAAGACCCTGTTGGACTCGAACCGGTGGACACGAAAGTCGACCTTCGGGAACGCTACGCCAACGTTCTGGACGTTCTCGTGTATCCTTTGACGGGTGTCCTGAACGCTGGACTTGACGAAGATGTAGAGGACGAGCGGCACCGATGAAGAACCCATCTTGCAAGAATGAAGAAAGTTGTCCTTTTCTCAGCGAGAAGTTAACCAACTGAACAACTGTCGCACTCTTCTTGTTCTTTTGGATTCTTACTTGATCACTGGCCGCTAGTAAAACGGTAACATTGATGTTTGCAGGTTAAACGATATCAAGGAAATCCAGAAGAATTTAGAAACTGTTTCGATGACTCCAACCAGTTAGCAGAAAGTCTACTTTTCCTTGTGGATGATGTTAGGAACAATTCCACAATACAGGGTGCGCTGAATAGTAAAAACAGCAAGTACCATACGATAAATACCGGCGTAAAAAGTTACAGATTAAAACAAAAACTTTTGCAGCAGTTTTCACACAAAATTATGAAAACGAATGCAGCAATGTAGTAGAACTTGTCATTGAGTACAAAGTAAAGGTGATCTATGTTTGCAACACTCTGAGTTAGTAAAGCTGATTTACGCGGGATGCACACCTTTGCAACTAAGAAGCAAAAACGACTAGTTGATTTGTAGATCCTCATGCAGTCACTGCTCAACAATAGTCAGTTTTTCCTGAATATACAAACATTCATTATTTTGCGATGTTCGTCTGTTTTTTGTTCTTTTCGAAATGCTTGAAAAGAATTTAGCACGGAGATACTGTTTTAGTGACAGTCGTATGGCCTTCACGCTGTCTGCATTCAAACCACGTGACACGGTAGCTGGTGTGTGTACTTTGAAATTCACAAAAACCTGTAGAGAGAGGTAGGGGTAGAACGAGAGAGAGAGAGAGAGAGAGAGGAAGAGGGAGAGAGGGGTGGAAAGAGGGAAGAGGGGAGACGAAAAAGGGACAGATATATTCAATTCAATTCAATTCAATTCTTTTTATTCATCCAAATTCAAAAGAATACATGGACATTTGTTTTGGTCACACATTGTACAAATACGTAATATATATAAATGAGAAACTATATCATTGTGTTTATAATCATAGAAGAACCATCAAAATAAAAGATAGACGAGATAGAAATATTCCGTATATTCTAGTATTACACATTGAGATAAAGAGAGAAAGAGAGAGAGAGAGAGGGAGAGAGAGATGGAGTGATAGAGAGAGAGGGATGGGTAAAGAGTGGCAGAGAAAGAGGTTAGGGAGAAAGAGGGAAGTGGGAGAGAAGAGGGATAAAGATAGAAAGAGGGTGGTACAGGGGAGATAGGGCAGAGAGGAAGAGAGAGGGCGAAATGAAGGGAGAGAGAGGATAAACACGACAGTCTGATTATTACAGTAATCAAATGATGTAAACGATATATGAGGCGGAACTAGCAAACGCATCTTATAAAAAGGGGTAGGGCCATGCAGGTAGTCACCTGGGTTAAAAGCAACACAAAGCTTTGTTGTTGTTGTTGTTGTTGTTGTTGTTGTCTTTATTGCAGTAATGGGTTATGATAACCCGACTTATGAGAAAAATAGATGTGTTACTTGCTTGAATAGCCCTATTCGATTCGTTCATGAAATGAAAAGGGAAAGAACTATACCCTTAAAGTCACCCCTAATTTTATTTTAAAGCTTCGCCCTCAACCAAGATAAAGCTGATATGGTATGCAAACAAACGCCAGTGGCGCATATAACCGGGTAGTTATATTCAGGTCATGCATAGAATATTATATATGTTTATGGTGCCGGTGTATTTCAAACAGATATGCATACGGTGTGGTACTATATGTTATACCTTTGATGTTATGGAACATAACGTTAGGACACGGAAGAGTTATTTTTTATTATCAGATTTAAAATGATATAAAAACTGGGGGGGGGGGGGGTCATCATGTTCATAGTGTCCATTTTGACAGGCTCGTTGATGCATACTTTACAATGATTTTGGAATATTAAAAAAGTATTCGCTAATCTAACTTGTAGGCCTATTCAGCTTGTGATTACGAATACAATATTCAGTTGTTTCTCCGAGATTCTTACACTATCGTACAAAAAACTAAGCAGTGTGAAACTAAGATCCATTTCCCCCTTCTTGTTTTTCTTCATTTCATTGTGAAAGTCTGCTTGTACCTTATGATACAAGGAGGAGATATTTGGGGAAAATCAGTATCTGAACTTGCCTTTAACTTCACGTTTTCGTGAACAAACCGATAGTAAATAGAGAGGAATTTTAACTAAACAAAAGAGAGGCAATCCGTCATGCCGTTTGATCAAGCGTAAACGTGAATAGTTCCACTATGCCAGATTCATTGCATTATATACACAGTTAAATTCATGCTCTGAAACAGTGCATTTAAATGGCACGTTGAAAGAGTAAATCATGGGAATGAGCAAAATGAATATGAGCTCGAGATTATTGTCTTAAATCGGCCGTTTTAAAAGAAATAAATTGAATGTTCCACAATAATCAATTAGTATAATGTTTGAACGGGCTTCCTCTTCAAATCAAAAACCGTGCTGAAAGTCGTGGATCAATCGAGCCATGACTCTTTTTAAAATTAAATTCCACCTTGTTTATTTCCTCCTTTTATCAAATAAACCGTCATAGAATTAATGTTTGTATTTATTTAAAGGGAGGTTGTATTCCCTAACAGTAAGGGGATTGTGAAGGGGTCACCGTAAAGAGACATGTTTGGTTTCATAATCACTTTAAAACATTCGGGGTTTAAAAAAATGGGTAATTATTTGAAATCACAAACGAACCAAAATTGTGCTATACGTGATGGAAATGAAATTAGGCATGATATGCTCGAGACACTAGAAATTGAAATGTCAGAGATTGACATTATCTCCGTTTGAAGATAGAAATTATGATTACTATGAAAGTATATTGGGTTTCTCTATAGTTCGCATCACGTCATGCAAGTAGTTTCCAAATCAATTTTTACATGATTGTTAAGAATGATTACAATGTGTAAGGCGCCAAAACCACTTGAAAACAAGTGCTCAAGGCGCACTATACATATGCAGTGCAAAATATGTAATCACATAAACGCACTTGTACAAAAGTATGACATGAATAGGATCAAACATATCGAGGAAGAAAACAATTATTGTATGATATCACATATTTTTTGTCTGCAGTTAAAAATTTACCTCTTCGCTTCAAATTCAAAGCCAATACTACACTGCCTTTAAGTTCACCTGTTATTCCGAACTGTAGAAAAATTGCGACAATGACAATGAAATACAGAGTTTTTATTCTTCTGACAAAACGTGCATTGTTCTTTTTGTTTTGGTACGCAGATTATCAGGTATTTCCTCCTATTATGCATGCCTGTTGTCAAAAACAGGTACCATTTTTCCTTTCTTGTAGAAAATGGTAGTATCAACCTTCAAGTTCACGGTCGGTTGAGCAACCCATAATTATGACGGCTCAAATAGTCGTTTTCTCACGTATAACTCATTGGTAGAAATGTTATTGCAGCAAATAAATGCATTCTAATCAAATGAAATGCAAATTGAATAATTCGAATGGTAATCAAATGCATATTTGGGTAGTGTTTGTTGAGTAATTCGACTCGTGTGATATTTAGTCTGTTATTCCTGTTTAAAACGATATAGAGGTGTCGTGGTATAGTGGATATCGCATCGGACTGTCGATCATATGGTTCGCGGATCGAGTCTCACCGCGGCACTACTGTCCTTTGGCAAAACATTAATCTACATTAGCCACTCTCCACCCAGGTGAAGTAAATGGGTACCCGATAGGAAGAAATTCCTTGAATGCTTTAGCGCCTTATTTTTATGGCAGCTCAGCTACAGCCAGGGTAATATATAATATGATAATTTATATGAAGCGCAGTTTCATAAAGTATTCAAAAAGTATTGTAGCTGCGCTTAATAAATGACCCATTACTATTATTTAGGGAAGTTGAAACGAAATGGGTGTAACATTTATCGAAGTCAACACAAGCGGAATTCCAGTAGCACAAATCAACATACATGTAGGCCTATATTCCGAGTCATGTCTGCCCGAAGTATTCCAATTTTACCAATAATCATTTTATCTGTGGCATTTATTGGTTTTAAAGTCATTGATATTGGGTCATGTTGACTTACCACGAGTGAAAACGACCCTTTAATTGCTGGAAATAGTGTTGCCCTGTATATGAGTTCATGATGCATTGCGTATTAATAAAAGTTACATATTTTGTGTGCATTATTTTATAGGCTGTAGTGGTGTCACCCCTGATCGTAGAAAATGGAACCATTGTTATGGTGAAATAAGAAATTATGACGACATGAACAATCTGACATGACATATCAAGATCTATAATCAAAAGAAATATTAATAAACATGCATAACATACACATAACATGTGATGTAATCATTTGCTAATTATTTATAAACATGCCTATCCAGCCGCTTAAAATGCATAGGCTATATTAATAAACATGCATAACATACACATAACATGTAATGTCATGTAATGAAATGCTAATTATTGCCCATTCAGCCGCTTAAAATGCACATGCTTATCGTGCTTATTGTGTTCTTTTTAAAAATTCATTCCTCATGAGTCTCAATTAAGACTACACATGAACTTTACTATCCAATGATAAACCCATATGATACACAAAGACAATATTAGATAATAGAAATTAGCCCAAAGTATGATTGCTTTTAGATACTGATACCCCAATGGTTCCGTGTATTATCATATAGTATTTGTGTGACACTAAAAAACGTGGTAATTGCTATAAGCGCCGCTGCTCCATGCCATGTATGAAAGCCCCCCCCCCCCCTCCCCACACCACACATCTCCCAAGAAAAAACCTCTTACGGACAATATGACGATTTACGTCATATCTGTACAATACCACTGGTATAATTACCTGGATGACGCCAGGCCATGGAATCCCCCTCCCCCACACATATCTATTCCAACTTAGAAAAAACTATCTTACGGATATTTCGAACATTTTATTTCCGATCCATACAAACTGGTATAAAGAGCTATAAACCTGAATGGCTCTTTTGGGGCCAACTCTGTCGGGGTTGAAGCCAGTCAGATGTATGGCGCTCTTAAGCCATCAACCGAGAGGCATTGTCCCGAACGGACAGGTAGTACATCAACATCATAAGCCGATTTCGAGGCGATTCTTGTTACCCCAGTACGTCAACCTTCGAAATTGTTTGGAGACGAAACAGGTAAGTCCACCCACGGACCTCCACGGTCCAACTGGCAGTGCATGGTTAATGCAGCCAGTCGTTAGCGTGCAAGCCGAATTGGTAGCCACCGGGGCTTTGCATGCACTTCGATCTTGATTAACAAGTTTATAATCTCCCAACCCCTTTTCAGTGGAGCCCTTGTGTCTTTGGAAGAGAGGGCTAAGCTAGGTGCCAGTTTAGCCACCGCCCATTTTATCCCGAAAAGGGAGAGCTGCCTAAGCATGGATTTCCTACTGTTAATCATCTTATTTTGAGGAGCTCCCCCCCCCCTCTCCTAAAATAGTTTCGCGAAGCATGTGTGGGGTATTTTCTGCTTGCTCTAAAAAGGAATATTCGCATTTTCTTAAAACAAATATTGATTTCATTTCACACAAAGATTATATATACATATTGATATGAATCCTATATAGTTATTATCAGTCATTTGGAGTTTGACAACTATATCGGTGAATTTTAAATGAAAACTTATATTCTTAGTCGTATTGTTGGAAATTCACAATCAAAAGGAACGGGTGCAAGAGACTGCTATAAAAAAAAAACGGATAATGAAAGGGGCCTTTACGCTACGCCAGGCATTGAAAATATTCTTACCTCTCATGTATCCGAACGAAACGTTGAGTAATATCACCCAAACTAATGAAGAGTCAATTGGTCGCTGTATCAATAGGTTTGTACTCTGAAATAAAACTCCTCTTCAAGTATTATAAGCCAATTAGTCCATGAAGATATCAGTCGAAGAGGAACAATAATTGTTGTCTTCTCTTATCCACCGACACCGAAAAACTGCAACTCGACTCAAGCACCGGTACAAAATGTCGAATATCGTAGAGAGTCGACTTTACCAACACACACACACACACTCCTCACATACAAATTCTAACGCACACTCCTTATGACCATAATTCACCCTTTTCACGACCGCACATAGAATAAATACGGGAAGAATAGACGAAAAATGCGCGGGGTGAAGAAGAACAAAAAATCTCGTGTCGCCTGAAAATCATGGAAGCGAAGCGAGAATGAATGACTCCATATGAAAATGCAAATCTGGAAGGTATGTACACAACCTAAGGGGGTTGTGTTCGATTGTTAAGCTTTTGATGCTGCTTTCTAGGTTAGCTGTAAAAGTGAAGTTGAATAATTGGACCTCATTTATCTACATCAGATGATCTAAGCCGGTTATTTCATTCAGAATAATTTTGAAAATTGCCTGCTTTGATGTCAGTATGACACGCACCATAAATTTTGAAAACTGTGATATGTCAGATATTTAGCCGATACTCGTTATGAATAGTGGTCAGGCTGTTTGCATGAAGTCGAAACAACCTGCGAAATGTCAACTTTGTGAACTGGAGTGTAAAACGGTTACCGTATCGGTGGTAAAGAACGAATTCTAGGACAACTATACCTCTCTCACCATGAGTAAACTACCACAAGGTATACTACCCCGGACGACCACAACTCCCTGATAAGTACTCAAGGGGTACTATAACTCCAAGAACAACTGCCCCAATCACCAATATGACCGCCGGACATCTACCCTATCCCTTCAACAAATCATATTCGGACAAATTATATACCCTAGGACAATTACTATCAGACGACTAGCCCACATGGCATCCCAACCCCCACCCTTCCAACTGGGAACTAGCAATTGAACAATAATCCCTATGAAATATCACCCTCCGATACAATAAAACTCAGGCAAAAATCAATAGGACAATTACACCCAAACAACTATTTATTAGTTAGTTGTCCGAGCGGTCAATTATCTAAAGGGTATAGGCGTCTAGTACATGTTTCTAGTTGTCTATGGGCAATAGTTGGTCGGAGGATTAGGGGAGAGTTATCCCAGGATATTTATCCGGGGTATAGTTGGTTTAAGTGGTCCTTGTCGTATAGGGGATAGTTGTCCGAGGTATTTTCTCGGTGTTATAGTTCTACAGGTGGTCAGTAAGTTGTTGTCTGGGGCTAGTTATCCGGATGAGATAGTACGCAAGGGCCGGGAAGCTTATCGAATACTGATATTCAAAACATTATATGGACGAATTGATGATTTCATGAATCAACAGTTTAGTTTAAAGCAAGCATATCGATGTTAAATTCATGAATAAATTTACAGAGGCGTGTGAATGGCTGGAACATGCTATTCAAAAAGAGCGAGGGTAAACAAACCGCATGATTGACAATTACACAAACTTCAATGCCTACAAATTCTTCTTTCATTTCGCTACGGTGACTTTGAATGTAGTCAGCGGTTCTGAAAATGTTTTCTTTTCTTGTCTGAAAAATGAAATCAGGGCTGCGTCTCACGAAACTGTCATAAGTACAAGTTCACCGAAAACCTATTGAAACGCGTGTTAAACCTAATACACGCATTTTAATGGGATGTCGCTGAACTTGTACTTATGACAGTTTCGTGAGACGCAGCCCAGGAAGGCTTTTTTTTCTGGCTTGTTCTGTGTAAAATGGAAAGGAAGAACCCTTTTCGCCCCAAAGTCAACTATTAGAGACGGAAGTTTGTAGCTTTTATTACAATAGGGCATATGCTATTTTTGAATGAAAAGGGTGAGGACTGTTGAAGTGAGAAATTGATTAAAACGTGATACCGGAAGAAGAACAAATACATGTAGTTACGATATCAATACAGAGATATTCTGAGACAAGGTGAGAGAAAGACTGAAAAGGGAGGGGAAGAAAGAAAACTAAAGAGAAGAGAAGATAAGAGAATAGAAGAGAAGAGAAGAGAAGAGAAGAGAAGAGAGGAGAGGAGAGGAGAGAAGAGAATAGAAGTGAAGAGAAGAGAAGCGAAGAGAATAGAAGGGAAGAGAAGAGAATAGACCGGAACAGAAGAGAGAGAGAGAGAGAGAGAGAGAGACAGAGAGAGAGAGAAAGAGAGAGAGATATGTCGATGTGAAAGTGTGAATAAAATTATCTCCAACCCTAATATATTCATGGGAAACAGTAGTGAAATAACGTTTATTGGAGTCAACTGTCAGCTTCTTTTTGTTTATCTTACTAAATAAATATCTCCCGTTGAACAGTCGATCATACCACAAAATGATATATAGTCACAATCCAATTATAAGGGGTTGCAGCAAATAAGGGGTTGTAGCCCTAGCTCAGAGACCGACATTGCCGTGTCTTTCTGGCCTTCTAACTTGTTTAAAGGTTTGCGAGACCGACTAGCAACGTGACATACAATTTCGGTCGCATAGGCCTTCGAGACACTTTATCAAAACAGGGGGCCCTTGAGACCGACAGCCATCGGGACAGACAATGTTGGTCTCGTGTGCCTTCTACACACTTTATTAGAACTGGAGCCCTTGAGACTGACAGCCACTTGGGCAGACAATTTCGGTCTACTGGGCCTTCGAGACAGTTATTTAGAACCGGAGGCCGATGCGACCGCCAGCCAATGGGACAGCAAGAACAAGTCGGTCTCGTGCAGTGAACCTTAATTCTATTCACGTTATTAAAACCGGCGGCCCTTGAGACCGACAGCGAATAGGACAGACAATGTCGGCCTCGTATACCTACTAGGCGCGTTATTAAAGCCGATATAGCACCAAGCTATATTTTCTATTTTTCCTTAGTATGACCGCAGTAGGTCCATGGTATGACATTGTATCTGCCTTGTCGGACTTTAATAAGGGCTGTCGGTTTCTTTAGCAGTCGGTCTTATTGGATGACCCCGAAATGTGGAAATGTAACAAATCATAAGACGGAAACTAATCAACGAAAGGTATGTCATATAGATTAAGAACCAAACTAGTACACACCTAACTTGTATCACCTTTCCTGAGTGCAGTCATCGACGTGGAGCTTAATCAGCCCGTGTTCGTGAAGCCTCACCAGCAGGTCGAACTCCTCGATGAAGTTGTGAATGACTTTGGTCGTGATGAGGAGGTCGTGGTAGTGGTAAGGGACTGCTTTGCGCTCGGATGAGAGGCTGAAAGGCCAGAACCCGAACACATGTATCTCCCGGCAAAGATGGAGAGCCAGAGTGATGGAAAAGAACCCTGAAAGGATAACATTTATTAAAAAAAGGATATGTTGATGATGATAATAATGATGATGATGATAACAATAATGATAATATAACAATAATGATAATAATAATAAAAACAATTTGATCTTAAATGCTGCTTGTAAGTATCGGCTTGCATGGTGATGTAGATATACAGTGGGCTTGCGGGTGCACCATGGAAATGCACTATCATATGGTGCACCCGCAAGCCTACTGTATAATTTGATCTAACCCGGGGCAGCCACAAACGAGAACATAATTTCCTTCTTCTTCTTTTAAACGTGATCGCGCAGACTTTCGAAAACCTTCCCAAAGCCATTTCAACAGCCTTGCCCACCACCTCTTGGAATAGGCTATGCAAACAGTACAACGACGTAATCCGAACTTGATTTCGCTGGGAGGATAACGTAGGGTATTGAAATTGCCGTCGAGTTCATTTCTCGAAAGTCTTTGCAATCTAGCATTAAAGATTATCTTGAGTTCTGGTAAAAAAGAAAAATGAATTCTCACAGAATCAAACGAAACTTACACTGAATGTTCAAGATTACAAATAAATGTCATTTGCCCAACAATTTTGGTAGAAAATGTATACTGGCTGAGTATTGAGCATAGACAGATAAGGAAATCAAGGTAAGTAGGCCCGACACCATTTGTGTAGTCCCATATACATATTTCTGTGTACAGTGATTGTTATTTTACCAAGACTGGGCCAAATTGATTTTGATTTTGATGACTCCAGAACCTTGCAGTACACATGAATAATTACATGCTACATGATCAACTTTTTCTGATCTATTTCACACCTTTTCTTTCACAATGTAATCGCATGACCAGAACTCAACTTTCATGAGTTTAAACAAGACTTTCTAGGGATATAACACTTGCATCCAACTACCTCCGTCATCCAGAGCCTTTAGAGGACCGTCAGGATTCTAGAAATCATCTTCTTGATACAAATATGAATGTCGGTCCCAGCCCCCCCCCCCCCCCCCCCCCTCCACCACCCCCTTTCCCCTCTTCTTACAATCCTGCAAATATCAGAATATGCATTATCGTGATCACAATGTAAGATTTTAGCGAGCGAGCACCAGTGGGCGCCCTTTTCAAACGTCATTGGACTTATATCGATGCACCAGTAGTAAATGAATATTTCATGTATTTTCAGAGAAGGTATTTTGATTAAATATTAGTTGAATCGAGGAATAATAAGTATAAAAAGATGGTTCAGGTGTTTAATAGAGATAGAAAGCTGAAAAGAAGCAGATGGAGATGGAGATAGAGTAAGAGAGATAGAGAGAGAAAGACAGAGATAGACACAAATAGATAGAAAGAGAGCAAGAGAGAAAGAGAGAAAGAGAGGAGAGAGAGAGAGAGAGAGGGGGGAGAAAGAGAGAGAGAGAGAGAGAGAGAGAGCGAGAGAGAGAGAGAGAGAGAGAGAGAGAGAGAGAGAGAAAACGAAACAAAAAGTGACAACATGAGTCCTTGCATTGACTCGTTATTCAACACAATAAATAACATTTACAAGCATGAGTAAACCAGTGAGAAAACTAACGAAATAAAGTTGACCTTCCAAAACTCCTCAAATCTTACGAAAACTAGCTTCTCACAATCATCGTATCCCAGAAATGAAGACGATTTTAGTTCTTACCCGATGACATCTTGAGTTTGAGGCCATTCTGTCGCCAAAAGTCGTTCATCTTCACGTTAATTCGCGAATCCCACAAGACGAGCTGTCCCTCCCCCTTCGGAACAACTCGGCAACCTCTCGTGATCAATCGGACCAGATCGGTCTCGGGGAAGGTCGGGAGCCGAACGAGTAAGATTTTAGGAAGGGGCTTGGAAGTATCTTGGAAGAGCTTGTCTGGGAACGGCGTAGATGGTAAACAGCTGAGGTTGAAGGTTTCTGATGCATTCAGACTGGATTCAAGATAATTTCATTTCATTTTTGTTACAAACAGAATATAAATAGTAAACACGATTACAAATATTTTCCAAAAATCAACTCAAGGGCAAATTCAATTCCCTTCTGTATTGCCCACATAATTCATGTTAGGGTAAGGTAAATGTAATGTTTGGGGGAATTTGAAAAGATGACGCATAAGGCTAATGAAATTGCCTGTTGATGTTGTAAAAGTCTTCGCGGTCATAAACAAGGGAACCGCTAAACCGATTTGCAGGAAAACCGTTCTGACCAAAACTTTGCCGAAAAGTTAGCTGAAATGCTATGTGCAGAGGTGTTGTTGTCTAGTGGTCGACTCCTGTTGGTCGACTCCAGTGTAGTAAATGGGTTTCTGGTAGAATGTTACCTTGAAATACTATATATTGCACTGAGCTAAAGTCAAAGTAATAATTCTCGAGGTTTTTTGGAAGCACGTTGGGACGTTATGTCATAATAGGGACTTTTAGATTTGCACAATGACAACGTGGATTGCTACGATCGACATCCTTTTAATGCACTGCTTTGAATGGACGTCACACGTATCAGTCCACGCAAATCTAAAAGTCCCTAATGTGATATGAGCTAAACGAGGCCGGGATAGTATCAAAACCATCATTGTGCCAATACAGACAAACCTGTCTCAGTGGCTACCCCCCTCTAGAGGCCACCTGTCTATAATGGTCATGCATTTTTCCTCCCTCGAAAGAAAAATATGAGTGGCAGAACCTGTCTATAAAAACCAACTGTCTAAAAATGCCGCTTTTTAATGTGTCTCCATTCGATATCCCTAATAAACAGGCCTGACTGTATTTTGTAAAATGTGGAGTTAAAATGATCGAAAAAACACCAACAAAATTATTTCATATAATGCACTGACCTCACTTTAGCGAGACTTTTCCCTGTTTCCGACATCTGGTTCGTTCGCTTTCCAACATCGACCATGAAATCGTCCGATGTCGGAGCGTTGTTCATTCTGACACGTAACCACGGTAACGGGGAAGAAAGGTGACACCGAGAGGTCAAAGTTTGAAATAAAATTGAATTGAACAAATTGGATAGGAAGTCAATAACCGCGGCGATAAAACACAAAAATAAATCCCTCCTGAATGTTGAATTAGCATGTCGATGCACCTTGCAGGAAAAGTATACCAACCATTTTACCAATTTCACATTTTGATTGAAAAGTACCATGTGTCAAATAACTTAGACAAATCTGATTTCAAAGGCAATGTACAGCGTGTAGGATTTAGGACCCCCCGGATTTAGGGGCGAAAACAAATATATAGCAAAACAGAGAAACGGGTGAATGTGTTTAAACGACTGGATTTTGTAATTTATTACACTGACTTTGCATACCGCGTGCGTTTGCAAAATCGACCTCGGAGACAAGTTAAAGGCTAAGTCCACTCCAAAAATAACTTATACCCCCTTCACATACACGGATTTTTCTTACGAGTCCTTACGGATCGCCAACTCGTAGTCAATCGCAATCACCTGTAAATAACTCGATGGTATTCGTAAATAACTCGTCACAACTCGCAACAACTCGTAGACACTCTTAAGGATCCGTGAAAGGAGAGGAAATTTTTTTGACACGTCAAAAATCTCCTTACGATTGTCCACGGATTGATATGTCCGTAAATAGCTCGTAAATAGCTCGTAACAATCCGTAACCATCCGTAAACCGCTCGCAATAACACGTAACCATCCGTTAACTGCTCGCAATAATCCGTAAATGACTCGTTACAGATGTTTGTAACGATTCGTTACGGTTAGTTTACGATTTTTTGTGTGGATTATTTACGGATTATTGCAGGCAGTTTACGGATGGTTACGTGTGCTTACGTGTTGTTTACGATTTTATTCGGGTCATTTTACGATGGCTTTACGGATTGATACGGGTTATTACGAGCGTTTTACGTGTAGTTACGAGTACTTTACGAAGAGATAGGTATACTTTACTTATCCTTACGAACTGTTAACGATTTGGGGAAAGGTATAAAAGCTGCAAATTTGAATTTTATAGAAGCAGAAAAATCAGACAAACCAATCAAAAAAAGTTTGAGCAAAATCGGATAACTAATAAGAAAGTTATGAATTTTTGAAAAACTATGTAAAACTATGTAACAATGAAAATCAAAAGACAAATTGGAAACTCACTCATGAGTCTGTGACGTCATGTTCTCACTATCCACTAATTGTTTTCTTTATATTGATAATATAAATTTCCTATTTCCCCCCGAAGAATCTTATTTCTTCACACCAGTTTCCAAGTTAGATTGATAGAAATATTTTTTTGTGTGGATGCACTAATTAGATAAAAATCAATAATTATGAATATACAATATCCAGAAAATAGTATCAATTCCTCAAAGTTCATAAAAGATTTTGTGAAATGTCATGCACGCAATATGATACAAATCATATAACCATGGGGAAATCAAGTTTTGGGGGATAAAAAGGGAAATTAATGATTAAAATATAAAAAGCAATTGATAAATAGTAAGGACATGACGTCACAAACTGATAACCAAATTCGCAATTATTGTAGTGATTTCACTTGTTCCATAGTTTTACATACTTTTTCAAAAAATCATAACTTTCTTATTAGTTATCCGATTTTGCTCAAACCTCTTTTGATTGGTTTGTCTGACTTTTCTGCTTCTATTGAAATTACGTTATTTTTTGGAGTGGACTTGTACTTTAAAGACTCGCCAAGCAAATACTATTTTTTAAAGAAATACCGATAGTACCAGTGGACAACGTATTTTCTTTAAAAATTTTCTGAACTCATTTTGGAAGGCCAATCCTGATTATTCGTCGAATGCATTTAAAAAAATAATTATTTTGCATTATTAACCTCAATGTCATTAAATTATTTACATTTATCTATGACTCATAAGCATGAATATAAGAAGTAATAATGAAAATGTTATATTTTACAGATCGGAGCCATTGTTCTTTACATTGATCATGTGCGTTAAATTAATTGAACACCTTAATTGCTACTGTTACCACATGACAAGATAATCATACCGACTGACATTTTTTGAAGTGTAACTTTGAGGAAAATTCATTTTCATAAAATACATATACAAAAAAATGATTGCTTTAGTTTTAAAGGGATCGTTTAACAATGTTAAATCTGAGATACACGGCCCTACGTGTTTTCAGTGTCTGTGATATGGTGTAATATTGAAACCCTAAAAAAATTGCGCTTCAAAATGATCAAGAAGTGCCTCAAAAAAGTAAAAATCTTTGAGTGACCGGGTTTACCATACTCGTTTTCCCCAATAGACTGTAGTGTTATGAAAACCGTCAGGCGATCGGTTTTCAAAATTTGTAATTCCAATCATAAATATCTTAGTAATCAGACAAGCGATCGGCTTGTAAAAGTCATGGGGTTCCTGACTGACCTAAAGGTTTATAATTATCATTGCATCATGAGCTACATTCAGAATTTTGTTTCAGAATCTGAGACAAAGTTACCGGATCCCTTTAAATAAATCCAAATTACATTAATCCAGAAGTATCAAATTTTGACAAGAATCTCACCTGAACACAAACTCAGTACTATCGATCAACCGTCCACACTTGCTTCCTGTCAAAATTCCGCTGCTTCCGACCACACTGCATGTTTTATATTGCCTCCCGCTGTATACAGGCGCCTGCGAAATTGAAATTTAAATAATGTTTTTACGAAAGGGTCGTCTAAGGATAAAATGATGAGGAAATTACAATTAAATAATACTTTTCTAGAATCGCTACTGACATCACCTAATCCACACCCTTGTTCTGAACTTGTTTCAAAACCGAAGTGCAATCCGAAGTCTCTAATGTATCTGACGAAAAAAAACCGAGGAGCAATCGTCGGCGAAGCAAAAGCCGCCGGAGTAAATGTCGAGTCACCGAATAAAAAGATAGTTGAGACCAAGAAAAGAAAGATGAAAATGGCAAGATCGTTTAGAAGGAACTGAAGCACGATGGATAATTGAACGAAGAAACAAGAGCAGAAGACTTACCGGCATATCGACACGAAGAAGGAAAAGGAGAAGATAAAAAGGAAGAAGAAGGAGAAGAAGAAGAAGATGGAGAAAAAGAAGATAAAAAGGAAAAGGAAGAACAAGAACAAGAACAAGAACAAGATGATGAAGAAGAAGAAGAAGGTAGAGAAAAGAAGATAACAAGGAAAAGGAAGAACAGGAAGAACAACAAGAAGAAGAAGATACAAAACAAAACAAAAGAACAAGAAGAAAAAGAAGAAAAAGAAAAGGAAGAAAGAAAGAAAGAAAAAAAAAGAAAAGATAGGAGAGAAAAAAGGTAAGAAATAGGAGTCCCCCCCCCCCAAAAAAAAAAAAAAAAAAGAAGAAGAAGAAGTTACAAGAGATAGTGTACTAATGAGTCTGTTCAAATAATTGAATTTACTCAATATAATATAACCCCGTCTAGACTACCAATATTGTTCGGCGTATCAAATTCAAGAACATGTGTTCTTTAAAATAATGATGAATGCCTCATATGTTCTGAGGAGATCATGAAATGACAAGAGTATTCCCACGGAATGTAATGTTTATATCATACTATTACATCAATGATTGCGGGGGCGAAATAAACGACAAGAAAGAAGAAGAAGCAAAACGTGCGGCGATGAGGGGCAGGTCATGAGGTAGGTTGGGGCTTCACTGTGGGTTTATGATGATGCAGGCAGAGATATAGGTTCATGGTTATAGCAAGTCTCTGGTACGGGGGAAGGGGGTGTGGTTGAAGGGGTGCAATCATCTTATTTTTACCCTAACTTCCCCTTCTCCCTTAATTTCCCCTTGTCATTTCTTTCGCGATTCATTTGGGGGGAATGTGCCCCGTCCTTCTTGTGGCTACGTCAATCATTTTTTTTTTTTTGGGGGGGGGGGGACTATCTTGTACAGAAGAGGATGAAGGAGTTGACAGGCGAATTTTGTTATTCTAACATTTCCCGTCATAGTTTATTTCGACTTGCTTGTGTGTTAAAGGCAGCACTATAACATCGTCAATATTAAGTTTCGGAGAGGGAAACTGATTATCTAAAACGAGATTAAATTACGATTTTTGTTAACATCAACAAAAATTGAATAAATGACATATCAAAGAGAATTCTATAATAATATAAACGAGCTGACAATGCTCCGGACAGGGGTACATAATACCTTTGGTAATTGCCCCCATACATCATGAAATACTGGTAGTGACCCTCTAGTAGGATCTTATAGAAGACGATAGAGGGGTTGAGAGGCGTTGAGAGGCGTTGAGAGGCGTTGAGAGGGGTGTGTGCCTCTGGTAGTTGTACCCATAGGTCGTCCACCACTGGTATCATACCCTCTGCTTAATCTGGTATGATCTTATAAAGGGGTTGAGAAGGGCGCTTATGTACTTTGGTAGTTTGACCCATAGATCGTGAAATACCCTCTAGTAGTTTCTTATAAAGAGATCGAGAGGGATTGAAAGGGTTGTGTACCTTTGGTAGTTGTACCCATAGATCGTGAAATACCCTCTAGTCTAGTAGGTTCTTATAAAGAGGTTGAGAGGGATTGAAAGGGTTGTGTACCTTTGGTAGTTGTACCCATAAATCGTGAAATACCCTCTAGTAGTTTTCTATAAAGAGATCGAGAGGGATTGAAAGGGTTGTGTACCTTTGGTAGTTGTACCCATAGATCGTGAAATACCCTCTAGTCTAGTAGGTTCTTATAAAGAGGTTGAGAGGGATTGAAAGGGTTGTGTACCTTTGGTAGTTGTACCCATAAATCGTGAAATACCCTCTAGTAGTTTTCTATAAAGAGATCGAGAGGGATTGAAAGGGTTGTGTACCTTTGGTAGTTGTACCCATAAATCGTGAAATACCCTCTAGTAGTTTTCTATAAAGAGATCGAGAGGGATTGAAAGGGTGGTGTACCTTTGGTAGTTGTACCCATAAATCGCGGACCACTGGTAGGACACCCTCCGGTAGGATCTTATAGAAAAGGACGGAGGAGTTGAGAGGGGTGTTGTCCCGAGTCAGAAAGGCGGAGTTCAGGAAATCCCTGCCCAAAAAGTCTTTGATCTGTTTCCTGCAGTAAAAGAAAAAGGAATCGAGGTAAGATGAAACAGAAGAACGAAAATGATGAATAGGAATTTTCAGTCGGCAAAATTCAGACGTTATGTGTTAGGACATGAAAAATGTAGGCGTCAGCAGAAAATTAATATATGAAATCGTGTCAAGTCCTCTTTGTAGAGTTTAAAGATTTAAACACAAAAAGTAGGGCAGTGTCAGGCAAACTTGATGATACACACGAATATCACGAAGATGTGTCGTGGTCTAGTGGATAAGCCCCCGTGATGTACACGACACTGTAAATCACATGGTTTGCGGTTCGAGTCCTTAACGTCCACCACTGACGTCCTTTGGTAAAATATTAATCTACATTTGCCTTTCTCGACCCAGGTGTAGTAAATGGGCACCTGGCAGGAGTTTATTCCTTGAATGATTTGAACGCTTTAAGAAGCTGGGCTAAAGCAAGAGTCATAAAAGTACTTCGTAAGGTGCCTTTAACACCCACTGGGATGGATATGTGCGCAATGTAAATATAGTTTTTATTATCATTACGATCATGATTTTCAAACATGTTAATCATCAACCGGGCATGGTGGCTCAGTGGTTAGAGCGCCCGCCTCATGAACGGGAGGTCGTGGGTTCGAACCCCGGCCGAGTCATACCAAAGACTTTTAACAGTGGGACCTTCTGCCTTCTAGCTAGGCGCTCAGCATATTAGATTGGAGAAGGCAATAATAATTACATATTATGTTAGAGCAGCTGGAAGAGCAGTTTCATAACTGAAGTGGCTACCCTGGGTAAATAAAACGTTTATATGATAGATCTAACGGTGAGGAGCCCAGTAAAGAGAAGTGCTGGTGTATGCCCCCTTCCCACTTACCACCCCCCCCCCCCTCATAACAAAAACTGTAGAGGCACTTGGCTGAAGTGAGTAACCATGGCACACTTCGTCCCCTCACGACTCCCTATTTATCCATTTATTGATAAACATCATAATCTAGATTTTTGTTTTTAAAGCAGGAATTAAAAAGACCAGTGCCTTAACTGTTGTGATAAAGATATACGAGAGGACAATTTATGGTAAAAACGACTGTAATATATAGGACCTTCAGAAGATAAAACATTTGAAATGGGGAACCAGTTCTACCCACATTACCTGATTTAACGGGCAGTGACAATGACGAATAGGCCTCTTTCAATTCGAAAGTTGTCGTCCGGAAAAAATCGAAACAAATAAAATATTCTCGTTTTTATCTCTCTCTGCCTTTATTTATTTTTTCTTCAAGAATTATAATGTCTACCTTTGTTGAAGTTGTTGTGAAATCAATATATAACAGAGAGATATCAGGGCTATATGTCGTTTTATTCTATTTGTCATTAGGGAAACTTATATGACCGAAGTCGGATGATATTGTGTCAGGGAATATACAAAGAGTACTAACGATTTTTTTTTTAAGAACAAAATAAAACAAAAGAATCGTGTATTTATTTTTCAACTTAGAGACACTTCACATTTAAAGTAAAATGAGATGTCTGTCGTCGGGAAAAATAAAAATATATGTCAATACTATTTGTGTTGATCCAGCACTCCCATGTGAAGTTTGGATGCAGTTGTCATCAACTTCTTTGACCCGGGATGACCCGTGGAAACAGGCCGGTCAAAAATGACAAATTCGGTTTCCTATTCAGACATTTCCGATCGTATTTAGGGCTAGTTTCACACATCAAAACACCAATAATATAACAATTGTTAACTTTGAAGTTTCGGGGCGTGGAATTGAATTTCTGAAACGGGGTCGAGTGACGATTCTATTACCGCTTTCATCACTCTCATAACTCAAAGGATAAATTGGAATTTCAATATCGTCTGTAATTTTGTTAAAGTGAATTTTTTTAATTTTAGTTCACGAGAAGGAAAATGGAAAAATGTACAAGTTAGGGCAGAAATGGAGGAAAGATGGGTTGGCTACATGGAATACGGGCAGGGGCGGATCTAGCTTTTTCCCAAGGGGGGGGGGGTTGACCCAGTGGCGGATCCAGGATTTTCCCAAAATCGCGCCGTTTTACTGTTTTACTCTTCCCCCTTCTTTTTGTTTAAACCGCCGAAAAATGCAGAAATCAAATCATATCAAATCAAAATATTTGTATTTTCAATTTACAATTCAGAGGTAATTTATTCAATAATTCAACAACATTAACAACATCTAAAGGATTTATAAAAGAAACATGAACACAATCATGGATATCGTTAGAGTGTTATATGTATATTTTATTTAAAGACGGATAACTTTGAAAGGGGAAACGTGCAGGCCCATAAAATCATTATAAATAGGTTTCGAAAATTACTGTGTTTTTTGTTCTTATTTTACTCATATTGAGAAAGAGGGAAATATATTGCACATTGTCAAACTGTGATGAATGTTAAAGGTACTATGTCCCATTTGCAGGTCAAAAATGAATAGGTAAAATTCCAACGGCATTTGAAAGACAATACTTATTTAGAACTCCCCTCAACACGAAAGGGTTTGAAAATGGCTTTTTGTGAGAAAATAATTAACGACCATTAGTTGTCGAATCGACATAAGTGATTGCAATCCCCTAAGTAATAGTCTGATTTTTAGACCCTTATACCGAATGGTCGTACGTTTTGTGCTGCACAAAGATTCAATCAGATTGATTTTGACCATTAGTGGGTTATTGATGTAGACAAAATGCTCATGTACCTGTTACAGCTCATTTTATGTATGTTATTACCAAAGAAAAAAAGATGTCAGTCAGTCACTCAATAGTGTCTGAAAGGGATGTCTAGAAAGTAAACGGGTTTCCTTGCATAATTTGACTACTAGGACACTGCTAACGATTACATTTCACAGATAGGACATACATATGACATATTCATGATACCTGCAAAGTTCTACAGAATTTGATGTTAGCTGAAAAAGGGACATAGTTTCTTTAATCGACAAAAGGGTACATTGCACTATATAAAACTGTTTTTTTCCGGAAGGTATAATCAATTCTACTTCAATTCAATTCAAGTTCAGTGATGAGGAATATCCTATCAGGAAGCTAAAAACAGGAACAAAATATAAAGGGGAAAAAGTACAAATACATGATTCATATGTTTGGGTGTTTATATTATTATGGGTTTACACAGCGCTTAATAGATGTCTCTAGGCGCTTTCAAGAAATTTAAATTATTAAAGTACGCTTTACATATATATTTATTAATGTGAATTTATAATTAAAATATATATAAAAATAATAATAATAGCTCGTTCTTATATAGCGCTTTTCAGGACCGGAGGCCCTCACAAAGCGCTTTACAGATAAGTATATTATTACCCCGGTCATTGGATTCAGGCTTACCCGCACACAATGTATATATATGATAGTGAATTTAACATTATTACTGGTGATAATAAATGTTATAATAATAATGATGATAATAATAGTAACAAATAATGATAATAATAATGATCATTATTATTATAAATATTATCATCATCATCGCCATAGGGAGATAGGGAAAAAGAGAGAGAGAGAGAGAGAGAGAGAGAGAGAGAGAGAGAGAGATGAGAAAGAGAGAGAGAGATGAAGAGAGAGAGAGAGAGAGAGAGAGAGAGAGAGAGAGAGAGAGAGAGGCATCATGAAGAAGACGGAGAAAAACACCGAATACCTTAATTTCAGTAGATTATCACGCCTGAATCTCCACGAGGTCGAGTTGGAGCGCAGTCTCTGGATCATTGACCGGAAGTCCAAGGTCAACCCCGGTTTCGGCCGGAGGTCGAGCCGGTCATCCATGTCATCATGGCCGACATCGTGTGATATCTTTGGTTCTTCGGTTTTTGCATCATCGTTGTTGGGTGCGATGTGGAGAATGGCATGTCCGAGGTTGGGGATGAATTGGGGCAAGGCTTGTCTATAATATGAACGATTAGAAGAAGAAAACAAAGCAAACAAAACTTAAGTTAGAAAGAAAAAATATAATATTAATCTTTTGCATCGTTATTTCAAATCGTTATACTTCTTGTGTCATAGGCATTAAACATTAAAATTGCATTACTTGATATTTATAAATTCGAAATACCTTAGCACATTTGAATAAAATGTAAATGTTTACAAAATATGATAACATGTTAATATTCGTATCGAAAGTTCATGGATATAGACATGTGAACGTATTGAGCAGACAAATATAGACAATACATAGTTATGATCAACTGGAGAAAGATTGGCAGGTTTAATCATTCCTATTCAATGAATGTGAAAAAACAAGATTAAAGAAAATGTTGAGTTCTAGGAAGAGGTGAACAATAATTTGTGAGCGTTATCATTCTTATTATGCAAGTGTGGAAGAACATCAGATAAGACATGTTCCCTGAAAAGCACGGCTCTTCAAATGCCTTCATATTCTAAATATGTCATGTAACATCGTAAAACTCCAGGGTAGGATTTTTACGCCACGCGTTCGTGTAATCCCATGTACATCTTTCTGTGTACAATGTTTGTAACTTTACCAAGACTTGGCCAATTTCTTATCATTTTGATGATTCCAGAACCTTGCAATACACACAATACTAATATGCTAGATGATCAACCTTTTCTGGTCGATTCCACACCCTTTCTTTCACAATGCAATCGCATGACCAGAACTCAACTTCATCTTTAATAAAGTTTTTTGCTGACTAATATTATATATAACCAACTATTTACATTATCTTTGTTCTATAACCGCGGGAAATCCTTGTATTGATTTCAGCATATTCAAACTCGGACAAGGCCTACCAGACATTGCTCCAACTGGCGTAGCGTATAGGTCAATCCATTAAGGGGTCACTTGTATGATGGATGGGGCGCCCCCCCCCCTCCCGTCATATTGGGTGGATCAATGGGGTGCGGGAGGGATTGTTAACCTCTTTTTTTCACGACCCCTTTTCACGACCCCTCTCACCTTCTATCCCATCCTTCTCCCACTCTCCCCCTTTTTTTTCTTCTCTTAATTATATTCTTTCACCTTTCAAAGGAGGGGGGGGGCATGCCCTTGGTTAGCGAAACCTCTGCCAATAATTAGATCTCAAGATGTATTGACAACTCTAGTATAACATCAAACTAATTGCATTCTTTCTTTCATCATATGCCCCCCCCCCAAGGGGGCACCTCCCTGTAAATCGGCAATGCATAAACATTTTATATTTCAACATATTTTCAGGTACGAGCTCTGAGCACGTAAGAAGTGTTTTCATCTTTAGATTTTGCGAGAAAAAAATGCAACGTTTCCTTTTTTAAAATCGATTTTGTATTGCACAGCTCTCGAGAAGGAGGAAAAAGCAAACAATAATAAGACATGGAAATATATCAACACCCCAAAATATTGAAATAATTGAAAATACAATTTATTTTTCTTCACTGCAATAAAGCCTTATCACTAGTACAGGTTCTATGGAGGAGGAGGAGGAGGGGAAGTAGCCATCGAACAATATGAAATATTGCCTTTCAAAGAAAAACTTCTCATTTTATCTTTATCTTCTAGTCTTTCACACGAATTTCATTCACTTGTTTTAAGGTGCAGTTAGGCAGCAACACTTCTTTAGGTTTCATAAAATAAAGAACATCTCAGAGTTTTAGAAATCATTATGGTATAATTATACTATCCAATGTTTTTTTTTCATTTACCTTTGATATAAATCTGTGGGAAATGGAATCAGTTTCCTGATTCGATTTATTTCATACTCCGTTTTTACAAAAAATTATAGCCCCCTAAAAAATAATGAAAGAATGAAAATAAATCAATAAATACAACAAATCTTCAGATTATCGTTAATGTGTGGCTAAAGGGAGCGTATCGGTTTAAAAGATAGTCATTCTCTACCTCTTTTCTTTTCCTGATAATGATCGAGTCTCTACTTTAAGGATAATAATCATGTTTCCACAGTCAGCATTCTACAAGACATACTGAACAAATAAACAAGAGCCTGGAGTATCTAGAGCATGGATTTACTTCGAATCCGTGACTGGAAGGAAAAACAATCCCTTCGACAGCCAGGTTCATTTTTTTTTATCCCACAGAGTACATTCATGTAAAAAAAACGCTTGGGTTCACATCGGTAATTGAAAACATGTTTTCCTGATTCCCTTGACTTGATTCCGAGTTCAGCCGTCTTGTTTAACTTAGAAAATAAAAACTTATAGCAGTATCAGTGGCGTATCTCTAGGGGTGGAGGGGCACTAACTTGTCCCAGGTGGCACTTAAAGCCCCACTGCACTACTTATAGCTAATTGCGCCCTCTATACAGCAAACAATGCCTAAGTGGTGACAGTTGGTCCCCCACGGTCCCCTTTTTCTTATGTTAATTGAGAACTGATTTGACAGTCCTGTCAGTGACTTTGTAGGGATGTCTAATCCCTCCTGGCCAAACTAGTGCAGATGAGCTTTAAAATAGGAGCAAAATATGCAGAAGAGAAAAGGAGGGAAGGGAGAAAGGAGAATATTATAGTCCTTTAGTATTGTATACAACCCAGCCGAGGCTACAATGCATTATGAATAGTGTTTTGAAGGTTCAAGTGTGAAAATGTTCAAAATCTCGATCACTTTCATCCTTCGCATAATGAGATCTCATCATTTCGCGCCCTTGACTTTGTGTTGTTATATATCCTAAATTCTATCATCGGCGTCCTCTCTGATATGGAAATTGATTAACCACAGGTTGAATTTTCCAACTAATTGTTCAACAAAAGCATTTTTTTGTTGTGCCTCTAATGAGGTGTTTATTTACATTCAAACATCAAAATAAAATTGTGAGAACAAATGCAATTGACGCACAATGTTATCAATAGAAATTTTTTCTCAACTATACAATATTTTGCTACTTTTCATCTAAAGTGCTTGTAACAGTTTCTTTGGCAACCTCTGGTCTGGCCTTTAAGCTCCTGATTTACAACAATTCTTTTTTTTATTTCTCTTTCAAATACGTATCTCAGTTTGAAACGGTTTTCATTAAATCCATACAAAAGTAACAAAAGCGACAAAAGCAATATGCACAATGGAGCGCGTTTTGAAAGGATAAAATGCGATATGCCCCCCCCCCCGTATTTATCCAACTTTGGCTACCAATTCCGGGCTTAGTACATTTAAAAAAAAATCACGTAATTTTAATCTGTCCAAAGAGTCGTAGTCATTGAATCTGATTGGAGTTTTGAGTTGATAAGTTTGGACAGGGTATACATCGGGGCGCATTTTCCCAGGCACCGGAGTCCATGCATACGCCCCCGTGCAGCATATTTTTTTTCTCCGGATTTTGTCTATAAAGCGTAGAATATAATGACCAACTGTTCGTTCATATGTTTTACCAAATTGGAATCAGAATCTGGGTCATAGTGATTCTTTAAACATGTTTGAACCGGATGTGATGTCAAGACTAGACAAAGATGATACATTGGGGACCCGTTTTTACCAGACAAAATTTTGTTGGAGGAAAAACAAAGACGAATTTCGTACTCGTAAAACAAATATCATTTGTTCAGGCTAGAAAATCAGTCGCCATAAGTGAGACGCTTTGCTTATGTCAATTTGAAGGTAACTGAACAATGGAACGTCGAAAGGCTAAACAATGAAGTTCCTTATGTTTTTTAATTTTCGGATACATTAACAAGAATCAAATATTTTCCCATAATATTTGTTAGCATGCCCGTATTTTTTTAATATAGAAACCTCATATTTACCGAAGATTTGTATTCATGAATCAGCGATAAACGTAATATTCCTGCCCCCCGGCTGTTAATTTGTTCATGAAAACCATCTCACAGTTTAAAATGTTTTCGATCTTCAAAATTGCTGCTCTGTTTTAAGTTGATTAAAATGTACATTAGCAATGGAAATCAACACATTTACGTGTATATACAATCAGATTGCAATTTCCGTCATGGTCGAAATATAGAAACTATATCATATTTTTATCATACTGATAACTTTTGTTGTGAACTGTATTTCCCCTACTTTAATTGGGTATTGTTTTCACTGTATACTGTTCATTGCCGAGTGTATCTATTCTACACTGTTACCCACAACATTGGAATATATTTCCTCACCTCTTTCCATGAAAGGATTGTGATCGTATGATATGATTTGTTATTGGTAGTTATAAAGTTTATATCTTCTCAGAACTGTATTGATCAATCTTAAGAGTCCTAGAGATTCAATTAATACAGTTCTGTGAGGATATAAACTTTATCTATCGATATTTAGAGTAATATATTTTCTCAAACATTTCATGAAAAGAAGTACAAAAACGTGTTTTCCAACCTTATTATGTTCAACAGTGTTGGTATATTGTGATGTGCATTTGTATGTTAACGATTTGTATCCAAAGTCGAAAAAAAAGTAATTATACTGACCCGTCATCAACGACCACGGCCTTGTCCGATCTGCCAGTGTCGTCATTATTCCGAACCGACCACGAGCATAACAGAACGCAGTAACCCATCGTGCAGACGATGATGGCGATTTTCAGGATAGTCCCCCATCGGGGCAACTGTCGCGACATCGGCATCACTGCCGCCTCCGATGACCTTCCTGACAACGGCTAGCAGATGTTGCGTTTGTGATCATAGCGCATGAGTCTAGCAGTGACTAGTTAGCTTGGAAACATGTATTAGTTAACATGTCAACATGTGCTGCTGGTTTAACTCCACTGAAGTTGTGGCGTGTAGTGGCGTTCCTGGTAGCTACACTGTGGTATTGAAAGAGTCCAATGGGAATTTACGATAGTTTTAGCGCCTGCAAAGTCCACTTTGTCTTTTTTTTTCTTTCTTTCTTCAAACAACGCTCTCCCTTCTTGCACGTTCAAATGAGAACGTTTGTCATTTACCTGCATTCGGAGCCTCATCCAGCTTGTGAACGCGAACAAAAAATATCCTTGTACAGTAATCCAGCGTTAGAATGAGTAAAAACAGTTTTCGTATATTTCTTTCAAATCACGAAGAAATTTTACATTTTGTGCTCGGAATTCTCCTTGAAATCGAGAAAGAAAAAAAATGTTGTACTTGTACTCGAAAAATTAAGTAAAAACACTTTATAATAACAAATCTTTAATACAGAGTCACATTACGGGAGTACACGAATCACAAACTTTATGAGCAGAATTTTTCCAGATGGTGTTAACACTTGCTTTGCTGAGGACAAGTTAATGTATCTGAGCTGACATATTCAGATTTTCTCATAAACAATCTCAAAAGCTTTGTTCAAATCAATCACAATTTTCACATATCGTAGTCAGAGTCTCGAGTATCATGAGTGTAGAGATAAAGCGTTGTATTGGCCGAGCAGACGACATAACTGCGAGTCGATACAGATCTGGCGAGAAGTTATGAGCTCTTTCTCACCCGAACAAGAAATTAGCTGTATCTGAGCTGGCATACCAGGCTTTCCACGTCAAAACAGTTTTCGTAAGTTTCTCTCAATTTCAGAAATTTTACATTTTGTGCTCGGAGTCTCGAGTCTCGAGATGCAGACAACTAGCTTTGTAGTTCATACAACTGATTTGGCGGGACTGTAAACATTTGCTTGGCCGACAACAAAAATTTGAATGAACTTGGGCGGGCATACCAACACATAGCTCTCCTAGGTCAGAAAACACAGACTTGTTCAAATCAAATTCACAATTGTAATCGAAGTCTCGAGAGTCTAGATGACGTGTTCAATGTAGATGCAGACGACAACATTGACGTTCGATTTAAATCCGCCGGGAACCTATAAACGCTTGCTTGGCCGATAACAATTTTATTAAATATTAGCTTTATTTGTCAGACTAATTCAAAACAATCTTCACATGTTTAACTCATGAAGAAATTCAATGTTTAGAAATCGTGACGAGGTAATGCGTTCAATAAAGGCAGACGTCGTTAACTGCCTTTCGATGTAGATTGGCGTAAACCGTGAACACTTGCTTGGCTGACAACATATTCAGTTCATGTGAGCTGACCTTCTCCTCAGAGCACAACCACAATCTCTTGATACTTCTTCCATCTGTTATGAACTGGGTTAACGGACTATACGCGAGGGGAGATGCACAAGGAGGGCCCTATACAATGATTTTACCGGTCTAAAAGGGCGACCCTGGACCTGCCTGCCCCTTGAGTGGCGCGAGAGAGAGGCATAAGGTCGTTAGCGGTTAATTCCAAGCAAACGTTTGGCTCGTTAACAGGATACTTGAGACGATGAGGTCAAGACTAATCTTAAAGGTACAGTTAACTCGTAATGAATGTGAAGAGGGTATGGGAATGGCCGAAGAGACAGCCCACTTCCTCGCCAACATGTAACATAACAGTCTTTACAGCATCTGTGATTTTTGCTATTTGCGACTTAGGGTCATTGATTCATTGACCAATTCGAAGGTGGTTGTATACTGGACATGCGGCCCTCATAATTATACAAAGGTAAAATATCGTGGTAATTATTATGTTTTCTTTATCATCTTCATGATGATGATCATGTGATGATCATCATCCTCTTCAATCTTCATCATTATCCTCAGTCCCTCATCACCCTCGTCATCCTCATGATTGGCCTCGCTACAAAATGAATTTAAAGCGTAAATGCAGAAACAGCAGAAAGATGAGAAATGAAGATAAACACCTTTACCATTTTTATTTCTTAGAAAAGAACAAACAAAAAGAAGGAAATTTGACATCTTTTCTACTAACACATAAAACGATATAGTTCTTACTGTAGCGCTTAGAGATTTCGGTGGTAAGCGCTTTTATGATAATACTAATAATAACGTTTTATTTACCCAGTGTAGCCACTTCAGTTATAAAACTGCTCTTCCAGCGGGCCCTGCACAACATAATATGTTATTACTACCCTTCTCCAATCTAACATGCTGAGCGCCTAGCTAGAAGGCAGAAGGTCCCATTGTTATAAGTCTTTGGTATGACTCGGCCGGGGTTCGAACCCACGACCTCCCGTTCTTGAGGCGGGCGCTATAACCACTGAGCCACCGTCTTTATTATTATTATTACTACTCACAGGCTATTCGATTCATTTCATTTCGGGTTGTAGGTACTACACAGCCCTCGACCCATTAGACATGATGAGATCAGCCGAGAGCGTGGATTACAGATCTATTTGAGGGTTGTGGATGCTTTAGTAGGGGGAGGGGCAGGACTGGTTTGCTTTTATACCATGAATCAACTTATCGATGTACAATGTACAAAGAAATTGTAAAATAACGAGTGAAAAGAAATATCATAACACCGCAACCCTTAGATGTATTACGGGAAATTTTAGACAATGTCCATGAATAAATTTTTAAAAATCCCAGAAAAGGTAGTAGATAACAAATCACCACAATCTATTGCCATCTCTAAATCTCCATTACTCGTATTTCTTTTCAGCTCGTGTCTCCAATCTCACGTTATCACTTCTACTAGCTATCCTACTGAACTATCAAAGATCAAGGAATTCCTTGTTAACTGTCCAAATGGCAAGGCTTGAACCCAAATTATTGAACATGTGTGTTGACGACAATTTCATTCATGCAGTCTCTTAAGTAGACCCAAAGGAGCTTTGCTGGTAACCTTTGACCTTCATTGTATCTTGAACTTACAGCTCCTTTTGGTGGTGCATTATGGGTTCTTGGGTGCTCTAAAATTAGATGAGACTTCAATTTGATTCCAAGTGTAATAGCAAGAGTTCAATAGTGGTCGTAATAGTACTAGTAATAATAATTCAAATAATAATAGTAATAATAATAATACTGATAATAATAATGATAATAATAATAACAATGATAATAATGATCAGATCAATTTATATAGTTGTGATGAAAACAGAACTGCTAACAACACTACTTAACGGACACACAATAACAAACTATTCAAAACTCCTGAAAACAAGTATCTTCATCAAAACTTTAAAGACAACAATAGATGGGGATTTATTATGTATATTGGTAGGTTATTCAAAAACTTTGGAGCGGCGCAACTGACAAATAATAGTAATAGTAACAGCAATATCATAACTGATAGAAATATATATACATATGTAGCAATTGTAGTAGTAATAGTAGTAATAACGGTGAGGGCAATGGTAATGGTAATGGCAATAGTTCGTTCGTTCGTTCGTGTCACTTTAAATCAAGATAGTTATGTAAAGTTCCTTAATTAAAATTAAATTAAATTAAATTTAGTTTTTCCATCGCCCGATTGCTGCAATGGCCGTTTTAAGGGCCAGGTCTTCATCTGTGCAACCCGATCCGCCGCATTGCAAGATGTGTTCCATCGTCTGAGTCTTTCCGCTGTCGCAGAGAGTATCTCCTCTAAGGGCATAGTAATAGTAATAGAAATAGAAATAGAAATAGAAATAGAAATTATTATAGTTATATCAATTTGCATTCCACCTAGTCCACTTATACTGAAGGCGCTGAAGATTCGAGGAATCAATGAAATGTGTGTGTTATAATGCTGAATTGCTCGAGCCGACCCGTGGCGTCAAGAGTACGTCTATTATCCTATTTGGACCACATATGCAGATGGGTGTAATGTATTTATAATTTGAAAAGTAGGCCCAATCAGTGACGGATGTAACACTCTCCGTTTTGTGTACAGAATTACCTTTTCTAACGATGCAACCTTACGTGTTTGGGACTTACAAGATACATACATGTACAAACAAACAGACGGAAATAATCTTTTCAGATTGGACAGCCTTAAAACCCAACAACAACAACAACAACCAACTACATGTAAAATCATTATTTTTATCTTATGAGATTAAATGATAATATTGGCACCCCTCAAAAAATTACAAAAGAATACACGAAGAGCGTTAAATTCCTTCACGATATGTAACTATATGTTTGCCTAAATCTTTCTAAAATTCTTTCCAAAGTAAAACGGATATAACTGCGACTTCAAAAAAAAAAAATCAATCTCTTTTAACATGTCGATGAGGGCGCAAGACTGTTTCTTATTGCATACAATATGAAATAACCAAACATCAGATTACATAGATCTTCAACTAATCAATCTATCAAATCAAATCAATTAATCTGTGAGTCACCTAAAGTGAGAAATTTCAAAGTTATATTACGTTATGAGATCATGCTTACTTTGAAAATTACGAAAGGGTATTGGAATTGCCTCAAAGTCTATTTCTTTAACTTTTTTAAGTTTTCGTGATCGAAGAACAATCCTTTGTCATGGAACGTTTCTATTTTATGATGTTCTCCCAAACTGGCATTTAAAAACAATGAGTTATCTCATAAATTAGGTTTCACCTTTGCTGGAACTCAAAATGTTCTATGAATTATGTTCAATGATAGGTATGCGGTGAGATGTCAGGTTAGGTACAGTGTTTGATCAATGGTTGAGGTTAAAGATAAACTTGAGTTCTGGTAAAAAAAAAAAAAATGAATTCTCACAGAATCAAACGAAACTTACGCTGAATGTTCAAGATTACAAATAAATGTCATTTGCCGAACATTGTATACTGGCTGAGTAATGAGCATAGCAAGTAAATCAAGGTAAGTAACCCCAACACCATTTGTGTAGTCCCATTTGTTACTTTACCAAGACTGGGCCAAATTGATTATGATTTGTATGACTCCAGAACCTTGCAGTACACACCAATACTAACATGCTCCATGCTCAACTTTTTATGATCCATTCCACACCTTTTCTTTCACAATGCAATCGCATGACCAGAACTCAACTTTATCTTTAAAGCATTCAGCTAGTGTAGGAAATAGAGCGCGGAGTGATATTGTTGCCGATCGAAGCACGAGTCGTAGAACTTCTTGGGGTCACTACGGATTCGAGTCTTGGGGGTCGTTGTCTGGATAAAGTAGGCCCAATATTTACATGCTGAGATAAGTTTGTCATGAAATCAAAGGAATTATGCTCGAGACAGCTAAATATATTTTGCTCGTTATCATTTTCCACTACACTTTGGTCTATTTGATCCATTAAGTGGTCCCCTCAAAGCCAGATTGGTGAGATAAGTTTGATAATCTTACACTCGTAAGAAACGATAATCATAAATAAACAACAATTAGCGTGATTGCTCTGGAATAAGGATGTCAGGAGTAGTTGCATAAAAAAGGCAAAAATCAAGCCAAACGCACAATGAAGGTCTTGACTTCAACAATATTTATCGCTTTCCTCTGCTTCCTGCTCGAAAAGGGTACTGTAATTTTGGTCGATATTCATTATTTTATCTACATTCATTGTGTGAAAATCCTCTCGTTAAGGTTTTCATCACTTTTAATGATGTTCTTTTACAGATGTATAAGTTGTGTGTTTATCATAAGTTTTGGTAAATAATTTTGTAGTCAGACTATGGTGCGCTTAGGGACACCCGTATTAAGCGCCTAATAAATATTGTGTATTATTATTATTATTATTATCTTAGAAACGAACATCACCGTTTTAAGTTTGCGTAAGGGATTATTCATGTGCATTTTGAAATCAATGGCCTAGTCTGGTTTATCGTTGTTTTTTATGAATGGTTCTCCGTTGACATGTTTCATATCAGATGGCACTAAAAATTACTGAATCTATAACTTGATACATTAATGAATGAAAGCGCGAGCTCAATTTCGTCAGAGGGCCAAACAAAAATTGCCCCAATTTTAATTTTCCTGCTTTTAAGTTTTATGAGCGGGTAAAGCGAGTGAATGTGATTTCGTCATTGCATTAGTATTGAATAAAATTATGATATTGTATTTAAATAAAATAAATTTAAGCTTCAATGTGGAAGTCACGAAATTGATTTATGTGTACGAGGCGAAATTGTGTAGCTGCCATACTTATTTGAACAAGCTTTTTCGATTTAACTCTACCAGAACCCTTCAATTCTTAAGGTTTGATCACTTTGCTCAATTCGACATTCTTTCTTATTGTTATTATAATTTTTGTTTGTTTTTGTTGTTATTATTATTATTGTTCTTTTTTTTTTGGGGGGGGGCTCTCTTTTTCGGCGGTTGTTTTAGCCAAACAAGAATTTGTAAATTGCAACGAATACAGATTTAAACATAACCAACATGTGCATGATTGGCATTTGGGAGAAAGATCTTTTAGTATTTTCCAAGGCTCACAACCACTATTGCTCAAAAGTACTACCTACAATATAAAATGTGTTTAGTTATGTTGATATTATTATCCGATTTAATTTCCCCGGCCCATGTTAGCGTTAATCTTATTCTTCCACTACTTTACTTTTAATCCTTTTTTTTTAATTTTCATCTGTTCTATAGTCTTCTAATGTGCAGTATCACCTTCATTCGCTATCTTAAAACAATTTTATATTTATAGTATTGTCCTTGGAGTACGAAGCGAGTTAGGGCCACGTGCTAGACTACCCCCCCCCCCCCCCCCCATGATTTAAAAAGAGTTCCGATGGGATCTGAAATTATATCCCATATTCAGGATGCAAGTTGCCCACAAATTCTTTCTTTCGGGCAAAGAGGTGTCCGAATGTGTTGTTCTTATATCTAATCTAGTGCATTTTGATGTAAGCATAACATGTTTTTCAAAATAAAGTGTCTGTTTTAATCGCTCGAATCTTTTTTAAATGGACATCCAACATTCGGGCAAAAGCACCATTTAGCAAAAAATGGGCCCGTACGCCATCGAGTGTACAATTGGCAGCAAAAATTCAAAAACCAATTAACAATATACGCTTTTTAGATAGATTTGAAATCATATTATGAACTTTGCAACTAGATATTGATATCTTGCTTCCAGATACCATCTACTGACCTTTACCATCAGAACTGAAGTATTTGTTTGTTTCTTGTGATAATCAGCATCTTATGTCCACACTGCGATGCTCAAGTTGTATTCAATATTAATCCTAAGGTAGTAACGCACTTTATCGGGCGGAGCTTGGCAACGCCCTCATGAAGCGATGTGAGAGGAGAGAGAAAATCGAACAGAGAGAGAGAGAGAGAGAGAGAGAGAGAGAGAGAGTCCAAAGGTACCTCGTGTAGGTAATTCTAACTAATGCCCTCACTGCTGTGTATTATTTGTATATTATGATATATACATGTATCATGTTATTCTACATTACGTCATTAAAACAATAACACAATTATTATTTACTTGTTGAAGGAATGACTCAGAAATCTTAGGTATAATTATCTTGAAACCCCTTTTCCACTTAAAATCCCAACAGGCCAGGCAGCAGAAATATGCTACGGTGACCTCGGCTGCTTTGAAGATGCGGGTTGCCATGGTAACGTCTTCCCGCCGGAATCCCCCGAGTTCATCAACACCCGTTTCTATCTCTTCACACGTCGAACCTGGAACTTTTCTCAGGAGCTAATCCGAGATGACGTCGACCGACTCCGAGCGTCGAACTTTGACCCGAAGGTGCCGACGATGTTCTCGATCCACGGATGGAACTCGAATGGGTTCGGGAGCGGAGAGAGGGATAGGAAGAACGCGTTCCTTGAAGATGTGAGAATGCTTTTTTTGGGGGGGGGGCATGCATGTTTGGGGGTATAAAATGAAGTTATGTAATATGAGAGAGGGAACAGAAAAGGATTACATGGAAGAGATAGATGAAGGAAGAGAAGAACGAGAGAATATATTATCGGTATTTTCGTCATCTTCTTGTTCTTCTTCTTCTTTTTCTTCTACTTTCTCCTCCCCCTTTTCTCTTCCTTTTCCTTCTACTCCATTATTATTATCGTCAGTATATCTATCGTCATCCTTATTATTACACGGAATGCCAGATATACGACCAGCATAATACGAAAAAATATAACCGTCACCTCTACCACCACCGCCACCACCACCCCCATCACCACCAACACCACCGTCACCAGTACCACCACTTACTCCTTCATTTTCTTTACAATAACAGCGCCGGGGTCTTCTACATCACCACTCGTCATCTACCTGATCGTCAACATCGTCGAAGTAATAAGAGTTTGCATCATCAATATCATTCTCATCATCATCCTTACCACCATAAAAAACAATCATCATCATTTCCACCAGACGCCGCCGTATATCGTTAAGTGGGCCATAACATACCAAGCCACCTTATCCTTTTCAATTCAAAATTTCGTCCCTATTTTCACGAAGTGACGGTAGTGAGGAAAATCGCATATACTTTGCTTGACGATTTTCCTCACTACCGTCACTTCGTGAAAATAGGAACGATTTGTAGCATTTAGGCGAACGTCAATGCCACTGAAAGGTGCCACCACCATCACTACCATCATCATCATCGCCCTCGTCGTCGTCGTCATGTTCATCATTTTCGTCCTAATCGTAATCGCCATCATCGATATCGTCGAAGCCGTCGTATCTCAATAATTATTATCATATAATTATTAACAATGATAATCGTGATCATAATCACAAGTTTCACCATCATCATCACCACCATCAGATATCAAGGCAAAGTTGATCTCTAGTCATGAAATTTGTCTCAACTTCATCCCGGCCCAACAGGCGAACGTCAATGTCATCACCGTGGACTGGCGGAGGGGGGCAAGTGGGATCGTTTACCCCAAACAGCACCAGAACACTCGGGTGGTGGGGCGCGAGATTGCCCTCTTCGCTCGCTTCCTGAACCTGGAGACTGGCATGTACTTCAAGGATGTTCATCTGGTGGGCCACAGTCTCGGGGCACACACGGCTGGCTATGCTGGCGCCTATCAAAAAGGCTTTGGCAGAATAACAGGTCAGGAGAAAATTCAAATCCTTATCCGGGTACACTGTGAAAAGTTTGGGCAATATTTGTTCAACACTTTGCCCAACGTTGTGCTAAAAGTTAACCCAACCATCTATTGGGCAATATTTTGCCCAGTGGTATTGGTAAATGTAAGTACCCTTCTTCACACGTGCATAATTGTTTCGAATTTTGACCAACTGTTGGGCAAAATACGAAAATGTTGCCCTATAGATGGTTGGGTTGACTATTGGCAAAGTGTTGGAAAATATTGCCCAACCTTTTCACAGTGTAGAGTTGGCATATTTACTACTTTTGATCTATTCATTTATATTTTTGTATTATTTATTCGGTTTAAAAACGTCAACACTTAAATTCAGGAACTCATAATGGTTGATTTACAATGAAATTGAATAGTGTAATAAAAAAATTGAACCACAATATTTACACTTAAGAAAAAACTGTTGTTTTATGACAAATTTATGACAAAAGCTGACATTCGGGGAAAATACATCAACCCCCCCCCCCCCCCCCCCCCCCCCCATCCCTGGGTCGGTAAAAATGTTCCCATACAGATATGTTTTGTTTTTCAATCATCTTTCATCCTTTGTGCCCTTATATACATGAAGGTTCCGATCCTGCGGGCCCGTTTTTCCGTGATGACGAACCGGAATGTCGTCTAGATCCCACTGACGCCCTCTTTGTTGACGTCATTCATGGCGATGGTAACGACAACATCGGTCTGGGAACATCACTTCCGGTAGGGTTATTATCAATTTTTACAATAAAAAAATTGGGGGAGTTCATGTGCAAAGGAGTAGCCCCGGGGGCGTAGCTAGGCGGACAATAGGTTACTTCCCCCTCCTCGCCCCCAGTAATATTATTGAATGGCAAAATTAAAGGGCAAAGAAAAGAGGGGGGAAAGGGAAGGGGAAAGGCAACATGAAAACATTGCTTTTTAGTGGACCCCTCTGTTTCCAATATGTTTCCCTTAATATCGGTAAATGATTATGATTGATTCGTAATGTTTTGTTGGAAAAAAAAATTGAAATTGAAAATAGGTAATTCATGATGCACTTCCCCCTCTGTAGCTATGGGCTCGTTCTCTCGCATTATTTTCATCCATCCAATAATCCCGCCCCGTACTTTCATAATGCAGAAGTGCCCCATAGTTAAGAGGACCCATGATACGCCACTGTTGATATGCCCTTTACATTGTCAGATGGATGGGAAACAGGGATTTTTACTGGCTCGATTACCTGCAATATGATTTTAATTGTAACAGTGCCAGTATCGGATATTAGTTAAAGATGATATCATGATAATGAGAATTGTTGGGAGTCACTAGAAGGAAGAGCGGGGGTGTATCGATGTGCCGACATGGGGTAGGGGGTGGGGGTGGGGGGTAGAGCAGGGGCGGATCCAGCCGGCGGCAGGGGAGGGGGCCCAATTCGTGAGAAAATATTTAGCGGCGAAACAGCCGGCCGATAATTCGCTCATTGAAAATCACAAAAAAATCGCACCCCCCCCCCTTGTTGAGCACCAGGGGAGGGGCCCATCTATAAAAAAAGGTAAAATTAAATTGTTTTTACTAGTTTTTTTCCCCCAGGGGTGGGGACCCGGGCACCCCCCCCCCCCCCCCCTGCTGGATCCACCACCATGGTAGGGGGTGGTCACTACATGAAATATTTCTCATGTCTAAACCCTAGTCGAAAATATTTCAAATCTTGGTGAGGAACCCAAACTTGATTAGAAAGACTCCTTTCTAGAAAATGGTCTGAAAGAGATTTGAAAATAAAAATTGGTACATACTAAACATCTTAAGACTAAAATATATCATCAAGGTTTATCGTATAAATCACAATGTAACTAAGGGCGTTTTAATTTACCATCAAACATACAGATGGGACATCAAGATTTCTACCCGAACGGCGGGCGTCACCAACCTGCTTGTCAATACGGCAGCGACCTGGGCGGATGTAGCCACGCCTACTCCTCCCGCTACTTCGCCGAGAGCCTCCGATCCACCACCTGCAAATTCAAGGCTTACCCGTGCCCGAGCTGGGCGGCGTACATGAGTGGGTTATGCCGGAGTTGCGGGGTCGGGGGCTGCTCCGAGATGGGGTATCATGCGATAGACCACAAGGACCTGCGGGGACTCTTTTTCCTGGATACAAACCCTGAATCTCCATACTGCATCCCAGAGCCCTGGGACTAAGGTTTCAGGCTGGCTTGTCTCGATTGAAAGACATCGTACCTCCGTCACACAGACTCCAATCGGACCGACATTATGAAATGTTTCATTTTCCCAAACAGAAGTAGTACAAATCAAAACAAAGTTAACACAAATTACATCATTCAGAAGTTAAATCAGTTACAAGTCAAAACTTCATTAGTACATTTTCTAATTTATCAAAAACAGTACACAGAAAAACAATTTTAAAGTTATATAGATGATTTTGTATATTTCAAAACAATCTAACAATCCTTTGTATATATTATGATTATAATTTTTAAATAAAGCATAGTACTACCCCTGAAGATGGAGAATTATCATTAAAACAAAAAGAAAAGGAAACAACAACAACAACGACAACAACAACAAAACACACACACAAAAGACCTTTGGCCATTCGGAGTAATATCATAAACCCATGTTTCATGTTTCTTCGCTCTATTCAAAATAACTTTTGAGCGAGAACACTCAGCGGTATATTGGGAAGACTCTCAAACGAAAGTTCCTAGGTTCGATTATTACTGGCTGCTTACATTCTTAGACGAGTAACTGTTTTTCTCGCATTTATCCCTCTCCAGGAGTATTACATGGGTAGAGGGAGCGTGGGATAATGATAATTGCATTGAAGAGCAGTATTAATGCTAAAAATATTAGTATTATTATCATTATTATTATCATTATTTTCATTATTATTATCATTTAAAAAAAAAAAATCTTTTCATTAATCATTATTATTATTTCTGTTGTTGTTATTATTGATTGTGTTGCTATCATTTTTATTACTAACAATATTATCATCATTATAGTAAGCAATCATAATAAAAAAACATATCATTCCGGATGATTCTACAGATAGCCTCACTGTGCCTTGATATAATGACGCAAGCTTTAATCCCTTTCTTCTTATCTTATTAGAACAGCTGTGTGGAATAATTGATTCACACACTATACTTGCTATTAAAAGGTCAAAATATTCGTGCATCAATCCTTGGAAGGTTTTGTAATTCTTATGTCATTTATATCCATAATACATTGACATGTTTAATCGGAATAGAGGGCAGACGGAAGAGCGGTTAATTCATGTTTTATTCGAATTGTAAATTCATTTCGATAAAGATTTTAGTTTCAAGTCGGTACCTGGTCATGGAGTTTATATATGTGATATTGATTTTGGTCGGTGCAGTTTCAAGACAAGGTAAATATTATTATGATACAGAATATAGAACAAAATATCGAACCTCAGTTATAATGCTTTGATGTTTACTCAATATTTGTGCATTTCAAGAAGGTTATAGATAGTTTTTTTTCTTCTATAGATTGGCTGACATGTATACCGCATGTGTATGCCATTGCCGTTAAAGTCTGATGGCACTGAAATTTTCAACTACACTTCTATGAAGCTAATTTGACAGGTTGTGAATATGTTTGCTATTTGGAGCAGTAAAATACTGCCCCGGCCAGTGCCATTTAATATGATTCTACAGTATTATACTTTGCTTCATCACGGGATATTATAAATGTAAATAAATATATAAGTGATAAAAAACATCTGTTTATCACTTCTTCTTTTTTTGGATGTCATTGTACCTTAACGTTGATTGGACTAATATTGTTGCATGTTTCCCGAGAATATTCGTGACCCTCGGCGTAATCAAGAGCTCAAATTCGAAAGGGCCTTGTTGCCTCTTGCCAGAATAAATTGAATTCTTCATGGTCGACTAGATAAGCTAATAATCACAACAGATCACATACCTGCCCAAATTGATGAAGTTGTCATCGCCCAAATACAAATTTGATCTTGGACTGGAACCCCCTATACCAGCCCCCCCCCCACCCTGCTTCACACACATATGGTGAGTTTTGTAAACATAATAGATGAACTGTCATGCTAAAAATTTCAGGACTCAATTTTGTTCAAAGTTACATTATTGACACCAGAACGCCAGTTATCTTAAAATGATTCAGTTATATTAAAGATAAACTTGAGTTCTGGTAAAAAAAAAAAGAAAATGAATTCTCACAGAATCTAACGAAACTTACACTGAATGTTCAAGATTACAACTAAATGTCATGTGCCAAACAATTTTGGAAGAAAATGTATACTGGCTGAGTAATGAGCATAGAAAGATAAGGAAATCAGGGTAGTATACTAGCCCTGACACCATGTGTGTTGTCCCATATACATCTTTCTGTAAGTGGTTGTTACTTTACCAAGACTCTGCCAAACTTATGATGATTTTGATGACTCCAGAACCTTGCATTACACACCATTACTTGCATGCTATATGATCAACTTTGCTGATCCATTCCACACCTTTTCTTTCAAAATGCAATCGCATTACCAGAACTCAAGTTTATCTTTAATAGGACAAAATACTGAAACAGGATCATAAACAATTAATAGTGCTTCCAAACCCGATACAGCCTCCTCCGAGGAAGTTTGCTTTGACGATGTCGGATGCTTCACCGGTGCTGGCTGTCATGCTTACGGCTTCCCACCCCGGTCACCAGCCCTCATCAACACCCGGTTCTTCCTCTATACGAGACGTAATCGGTTCGATCCTCAGGAGCTCATACGGGGGGATGTCGCCGGACTTCGAGCGTCGAACTACGATCCGATAAAGAAGACGAAGATCTCGGTACACGGGTACACGGCGAATGCCTTCAGGGTCCTCGAACAGGACCAGAAAGATGCTCTCCTTGAAACAGTAGGTTAATACCATAGAGATATATACTTAATAAGTGTTTAGTAGTATATATCTCTATGGTTAATACATAAAGACTCAGACGCGTACGCAGGATTTTTTCAAGGGGGGGGGGGGGGGGGGGTAAGAGGACACTTTTTTTGTTTTTTGTTTTGTCCCCGAAAAATCGCAACAACTCAGCCAGCCGCTGAATAAGCGGGGGGGGGGGGACACTTTTTTAAGTCAGCCATTTGTATAATTTGTTTTTTTGTTTTTTTTCTTAATTAAAAAAAAACAAAAACAAAAACAAAAAACAAATTACCAAAGGGTTTTTTTTGTTCCTCCAAAATACACATATAAAAAATACCAAGGGGGGGGGGGTTTAACCCCCCCCCCCCCCCCTGCGTACGCGCCTGTAAAGACTCATTTGATTTATTTTTCTAGGTTACTGAAGTGGGGTGTTGGGGGTGGGCAGTGTTCCGGATCTAGGGGGGTTTCCAAGGCAGGGAAAGCCCTCGAAAAGCCCGCGAAAGGGGGATCCAGAAATTTTGGCAGTCCTCAGATAGGGGGTGCTTTCAAAAAGAGTGGGGGCGGGATTGTTCTACCTTTTCAACAGTACACTTTTGGCCGTTTGTGTTATATCTGTGTTTATAGACATTGATTTGCTTAATTAATATCTTTCTCCAGTACGATTTGAATGTCATCCTAGTCGATTGGAGCGAAGGCGCTCAGGGCCCTTACCGAGAATGCCATCAGAACACCCGGGTAGTCGGGCGAGAGATCGGGTTACTAGCCCGCTTCCTCAACCTCGAGACCGGCATGTATTACCGCGATCTCCATCTCATCGGCATGAGTCTTGGCGCGCATGTCATGGGGTATGCTGGCGAATTCTTGCCCGGAATCGCACGCATCACAGGTAAAGCATAAATCGGTTAGGCCTACAGGCTCCAGCGATAACAGACCGTTTTCGCAATGTAATCATATTTAATACACAAACCTTTGTGAAGTGCCTCGTTAGAAATTCATATTTCATTCACCTGTTATGAATACTTGTATTTCAATTGTTTGCCCTTCGATAACGAGACGAGTTCTGCATAAATGAACACACGTGACTTGCAAAGTCACGCTCCTCGTTGCGATACAGCGTAGAAAGTCCATGAAAGAGCCTTGACATAAAAATCAGTTAATATATATATATATATATATATATATATATTTTTAAATCCCATTTTCCTCTTTTCAATCGCGATCGTCAAAACTTCAAAGAATCAAACTAAGGCAATTTCAATAGCCTTGTGCATTACTTTTTATATAAAAACGTTCGGTAATCCGGACATGATTTTTATTGGCAATCCAATACTAGGGTATTCAAGTTTTCCTTAAAACGATTTCTTGAAAGGCTATGCGATTTTCCTTTTTCTACACAATAATATTGATTAAATTTTTAAAATAGGTTTAGACCCAGCAGGTCCGAATTTCCGCGACGAAGGTTTCGACTTCCGCGACAACGGACCCGAGTGCCGTCTCGATCCTACCGACGCCATCTTTGTTGACGTCATGCATACAGATGGAAATGATGGGACAGGACTCGGTCAGATGATGCAGGTAAGTAGTTCATTTTCCTGGTATAGTCATGTTCTAAATTTCAGGCGCCAACCCAATCCCTTCAACTCCCGTTCCTTTGGGGAAACGCTCGAACCATTTTTATAAGGGGTAATATTTTGATTCTTGTCTAGGAAATTTCCCGACAAGGGTTAAATATTTCGACATTAAGGACAATTTATGGAGCTCCCGGAAAATGTTGAATTGGGTGTGTCATAGCCTATACCCTCACTCTCAAATAACAACTTCTTTGCCCCACCCCACCCCTCCTCTCTCTCTCTCTCTCTCTCTCTCATTTCCTCGTCGCCTAATGACGAAAAATCTGTCTGAATAAAACAATAGCCGATACTCAAATCTGTCAAAACCAGGAACCGTTCTGAGAAAGATTTTAGTCTAATATACGACCTACAAAGATGTTCTTATTAAAAGGCGACCTTCAAGTCTCAAACGTGAGCCTAAACACACACGATTTGTTATCTTTTATCGTTATCTTTCATTTTACAGCTTGGACACCAGGATTTCTATCCTAACGGCGCCCGTCGTCAGCCGGGATGCGGAGACGTCGATTTCTGGTCAGGCTGCAGCCATCTCCGTGCTCTCACACTCTTTGCAGACACTGTGCGGTCACTCTCCTGTGAGTTTACCGCGGTGCCGTGCGAGAGTTGGGCACGGTATCAGGCTGGAACCTGCGGTGATCAATGCGGAACGGGCGGTTGCGCTATCATGGGTTATCGCGCGGACCTGAATACCGCGGTTACGGGAAAGTTTTATTTGGTGACCAACGACGAAACGCCGTATTGTATTGATTAACGTAAACTAATGGGCCTCTCTTGACTAGTTTCTTGAGGGGGGGGGGGACTTTAATCATCATGATTTACCTCCAGTTTCGAGATTATTGCCACAGCTGTCCACTTTCTAATTTGAAAAACTACATAATATATTTGTATATATCCACCCCTACCCCTCGATTCTCCCCTGTTGTTGGCCAAAATATTCTACCAGATTGTGAAAAGTGTTGCATTTGTTCGGATTTCTTCCTCCCATCGAACTCTCTCCCACAAAAAGCCCTGAGTGAGATTAAAAGGGTCGGCGGTACTCCCGAAATCATATTCACCAGGAAATGTTTGTTAATTACAGTGGATATGCCATCATAGTAGTTCTGGAGGCTATTGTTTTATTCAGCAAAAGAATGAAACATCAGGGATTCCTAATTTCATTTTGCGAATATTATTGCTGTCTTGATAATCTTGGTCATCAATGCAACAATAAACTTTAGATTTTGTAAAATGCTTATGTGTGGTTTGTTTCTCATTTGTAGAGATTTGATTAAGTTTATAATTGATTAGACTATCCATTTTTCTTTTGAAAATTATGATATAAATGACAGCAAATTATAATTTTGTATGAATGTAAAAGATATATATACAGTGCGTTCCAGAAAAAACGAAACCGAGAATTATCGATGTTTTATCATAACTTAATCACAATTATAGTTGATAGATGACACATATTTGTAAAGCTTAGACCCTCTTCTATCATTTGATGCAACTCATAATGCATATTTCACGCATGGGTGATTAAAATGAATTTGAAGAGAGGAAACCAACAAGTCATTTGGCGGACGATATCTGAATCTGAAAGAGAAAATTACATTTCTAGAAATTTGAGTTTCTGCCCTTTCATATGACACCTTAGTAATGAAAAATGAGCTAGGAATAATAAAGTTCTGTTAATAACTTTGTTTAAAATAGTGCTTGCATTTCCATAATTTCATTAAACGAATTCGTTTTCACTGGCTGCCTGCCGTAGCAACAAACGGAATAAACAAAATACTTAACTATGTTTCGTTGACAATCAGCCGTAGACGAAAGACTTCATGCAGGGCTGATTGTCAACGAAACGGAAGTCATTTGTCAATTCTGCTTGTCGCTACGGCAGGTAGCCAGTGAAAACGACGGTTTGATGAAATTATGGAAATGCAAGCACTACTTTAAACATACAGAACTTTGTCGTTCCTTGCTTATTTTTCCTGAAAGACTTCATGCATGGCTGATTGTCAACGAAATGGAGTTAAGTCTTTTTGTCAATTCTGCTCGTCGCTACGGCAGGCAGCCAGTGAAAACAAATTTCTGGGACGCACTGTATGTAAAAAGAAAATGATCTCAACTGTTTCCGAAAATCAACTCAAGGGCAATTTCAATGCCCCATTGCACATCCGAAATCATGTTCGGATTACGTAATACCTCGGACAAATGACAAAAATCAGTGACAAATCTGTTGATAACCAATAAGAAGCAAGGATGTCAGTAGCTTATAACAAAAAATGTCATTTGTCACTGATGACAAGTTTTGTGAAACGCCCCCCTCATCGTCATGTTCGCACATTCCAGGAGGTGACACACAAAGCTATTGAAATCACGTCAGGTTGTTTTATTGAAAGTAGTTGCAATCGTGTTTGAATATTCAAGTATACATAAAAAATTAATGTAATGTTTAAGTGAAAGGAGGGCGGACGAGAAATAGAGAATTCAAAGAGAGGGAGAGAGAGATAGGGAGAGAGAGATGATTTAGGAAAATAGAAGAGGGACTGGGAAAAAGGAGAGAACAAGAATTTGGTCAGAAAATTTAAAATGGGAGAAGGAACGGAATGGAGGGAGAAAATAGAGAGTAAGAGAGAGAGAGAGAGAGGGGTGGGAGGGGTTAATGCAAGTACAAAATAAGATCATATCTTTGTAAGAGGTATACAAATTCAAGTCAAGTTCCATTGAAACTTTTAAAGTCACCCTTTTACTCACTTTACCAACATGTTTGCACGATGAATGTCCGTCGAGCTAGATTTGAACCAGCGACCAACATTACTGAGCTTTCGACGTAAAGCTGACTGCTCAGCACAGATTAGATCACCTTTAATATACCTGGGGGTGTTTGACAAAGAATAAGATCGACTTTAAGTTAGATTTAACTATGGCAGGCCGTTCATGCCACTGTTTGCTCTCACTTTTATGATCTTTAGATATTTTTTTTCTTCTTCAATGATAAATTATCAAAAATGTAAATTCTGTAGATTTGTGACCATGATTGTGTACATCCCTTGAGAGACCAATGCCAGTAAAAGGTGAGAGCAAACAGTGGCATGAACGGCCTGCCATAGTTAAGTCCAACTTAAAGTCGATCTTAGTGTTTGTGAAACACCCCCCCCCCCCAATACATAATTATATGAGGATCATTAAACTTCAAAATAATGGAATACGATCTGTGCATTTTTAAATGACCCATGGTATCAATTCATTTTAGATACCAAACATCAATAAGAAGGAAAAAAAAATCTTATAAAAATGATCGTCTTTTTTCACACTGTCAACTTTCAATCAAAATGTGTTTTTCTTTTCTTTTCCTAAAGGTAAAACAACGCTTTTCTAAAGAACCTTGTTTAACGCCACAAAATGCTTACTGCATGCATCATCATAAGTATATAATGATTAAAATACACTTTGACAAATTAAAAATATGGATACAATCAAATAAGCACTTAGCACCGATGGCATAAACCTAAACAAACAAATTATATAAAAAAAATAAACAAACCAAAAATCTAATTCCCATCCGTCGAGCCGAATTTGAACCAGAGACCTAAGGATATCAATGCTCTTTACGTCTACAGTACTCCGCTCTACCAAAGGCTGAGCTATCGATGGGATGCTGACCATGCTGACACAAGATAGAGAAACATAACAAGAAAGTCATGACAAGTGTAACACTATTATGAAAGAAAGAAAGCTATATTGTTAAGCAAGGTTATAACATGAGCTATGGGCAGAGTATAGACGTTTAAGAAATAGGGTTACATAATTACGCTATCAAAAAGCAAAAAGCAACACTGTATGATTGAATTATTGCAATGTACAAATCGGATCGATACATGAAAAGTTCTGAAATCATTTTTACCGAAAAAAGGGGCATCTCGATTCAACGATAATTTGCTAATGTTGTAACAGAGTTGTTGAAAAAACATAAAGAAAGCAATTTTGGGGAGAATGTATTTCATTCAACTATTAGTGATGCACCTTGTCCAAACAAGTTCCAAACAAGTTGAAATTATCTGTCGTTTCTGAAGCTGATGTCTTCATACAAAATACAATATAATGAGAGGGATTTATAAGTTAAAAAATAAAAAATCATGCGGAGTCATGCAGGAAAGAACTGTTTTAAAAGTCTTTATTCTGTGTTGTTTATTATTCACCGCATGTTATTCACATTCTCTTATGTTATTACTTTGAGGTATTAGGACAGGAACAAGTTAACGGAAAGAGAAACTATTTTAAAACTCTTTATTCCGTGTTATTATTCACCGCATGTTATTAACATTCTCTTATGTTATTCCTTGTTTTTATTACTTTGAGGTATTAGGACAGGAACAAGTTGACGGCAGTACATCTGATTACTTCCTGTGAGGTGATGTGATATTGTTTTTCCTTTTTGGGGGGTATTTTAGGCCTGTTTCCTATTATAGGATTTCCCGGCCAAATTCGCGAGTTTGTCATTCAAATTAATTTGTCTTGCGTTTAAATTCGACGGTTTTAGCAGGCGCGTAGCCAGGGGGGGCGGTGGGGGCGGTCGCCCCCCCCCCCCCCAAAAAAACGCCGACCAAAAAAAAAAGAGAGAGAAAGAGAAGAAAAAAAAGAAAGAGGACGTAGGAAGAAAAAGGGAAAAGGAGTCGAGAACGGTACAATGAATCGTCAAAGCTTCCGCGCTTCGCGCGGGAAGGGGGAAACTGAGTTCAAATTAAGAAATATGAGTCGGGAAAGGTACAACGAATCGTCTTCTTTCTCTAATAATTTAATGAAACGTCAAAGCTTCGCGCGAGAGGGGGGGGGGGGGAACAGAATTCAGACAAGGATTAGAGTCGAGAAAGGTACAACGAATCGTCTTCTTTCTCTAATAATTTAATGAAACGTCAAAGCTTCGCGTGAGAGAGGGTAGGGACTGAATACAGATAAGGATTAAGAGTCGAGAGAGGTACAACGAATCGTCTTCTTTCTCTAATAATTTAATGAAACGTCAAAGCTTCGCGTGAGAGAGGGGAGGGACTGAATACAGATAAGGATTAAGAGTCGAGAGAGGTACAACGAATCGTCTTCTTTCTCTAATAATTTAATGAAACGTCAAAGCTTCGCGTGAGAGAGGGGAGGGACTGAATTCAGACAAGGATTATGAGTCGAGAAAGGTACAACGAATCGTCTTCTTTCAAAGCTTTCGCGCTTCGCGCGGGAGGGGGGAATCTCCCCCCCTCCCTGCACCCACCCCCCTAGGGAGCGCGCTTCGCGCGCTCTTTAAGAGATTCGCACGCTTCGCGTGCTCACTACCGCCCCCCCCTAAAATGAAATCCTGGCTACGCGCTTGGGTTTTAGTGCAGTCAGGTATATCTCGGGTTTATATTCCCTTTTCTAGTTTTCAAATCTATGGAATTTTCGTTAGAATCTACGTATGTTTCATTCAAATGAATGAACAATGTGCTTCTTTCGCTATTTGGTCATTCGATTTGGCGCAACACGATTTTCTGACAACGCGACGGTGTACTTATATCATTCTAATTCATTTGTAGCATTCAAATTAGCACCTTGTGCATTTAAATTGATGGTCAATATACATTTCTCGTTTATTACACACTTTTTATAGCTCATTCTTTTTCTTTCAAGATTGTTTTTTCATGTGTATTTCATATTTCATTTTCTTGCATTTATACACTTATACTTATTAGATTTATCTGATTGTTAAGAAGAAAAAAACGACTTGCATCTACGGACCTGACATGGTCTCAGTATATTTGTAAATGTTCATGTAAGGAAGTTGTTTGTCTTATGTTTCATCATAACTTTATCATAATTTCATCATAATTTCATTATGGAAGAAGGGTACAATATTGTGACTGGGGTAGGGACTAGAGTCAACAATTTGAACATGATTCATTATTTAGCCATGTCTTTAGCCATCGATCTGCTGGCGGGCAAGTAAACTATGAAACTCTTTAAGAAAAACAGAGGGGTCTGCTGGGTATAAGAGACGATGTGAATTACTTTTGTAAAATTCTGAGTCTGTAGTAAAAAGGGGCGATTGAGGGTCCCCCCCCCCTTTCCCGGGTATATGAACATGTCCGTGCAGAAATGCCATATTCCTTGATTTCGCCCCTTCTTTACTTTATGTCTGACTACACCCATCTGCATTGTCCTTAAAAAAAAAAATGGAATAACAGCTTAGACCCCAACGGTAAATCATGCATTATTTAAAAACTGTAAAAGTTTGTTGTAATTCTTCCCCCTAACATTCCTAACTTGAATAAAAAATATTATGAATACGAATGACAGGTGTTAATTTGAATGATAAAAATTACGCTTCGACAAGTGAATATTAATTTGAATGCTAGTTGAGCAGTTTCTAAATTGAATGACAGATCTATGAAACCCTTCGACCAAAATCCTAAATTAAATACAAAAACTGGAAAATTCAATGATAATTGGCATGGCAAAGCCGATCTGCGCTAACTTAAATGCAAAGTAAATGAATTCGAATGACAAACACACGAATTTGGCCGGGAAATCCTATACATTAAAAAAACTGGTACAGATACTGGAAAGAAAGAGTCACACAATTACCATTACGACTAAGCACATTTTAAGCGGTACAGAAACTATATGGACAGGCTCGTGCATGATTTGAATAATATTCGAAGACAATGATCAGAATATTTTAGAAAATTGTGTTGCTTAAAAATAGATAAACTATCGATAAAATGATTATCCGTTAACTAATGCTGTTAAAGAAACTCATGCATTTTTTTTCAAGCGGAACTGTAGAAGTATACCGAGCACAAAACGAAAACTTTTGGAAATTCTTTCAACTTCAGTGAAAAAGGTTGTTGGTCAACGTTTAGACCGGAATATATTTCGTTTCTTCCTTCTTTCATGTTATTCTTTGTTTTTATCATTCTATCACTTTCTCTTTCTGTCTTTCATTATGATGTTCTTCGTTTCTTACTTCCGTATCACAGAATGTTATTCTTTGTTTTTATCATTCTATCACTTTCTCTTTCTGTCTTTCCTTATGTTATTCTTCGTTTCTTCCTTCTATCATCTTGTTATTCTTTGTCTTAATAATTCTATCATTTTCTCTCTATCTTTCCTTATATTATTCTCTGTTTTTATTCTTGCATTGTAATCTCTTCATCTCTTTCAATACTTTCCCGCCAAAACACACTCACTTAATTACTTTGTTCTTTAGTGTGCATAATGGTATACTACAGTTTGAGCCTCGAAGGTTTTGTTTAAATGGCTTTCCACAAGGATAAATGTATGTCAATAAATTAGTGATATCAATATTTTATTTCATAAATCACTTATTGTCGGGTAAGCGTACCTCCGACCTCACTCTACGCCGCGCCCACCGGCCTGGAGAGGCGACCGGCCGCTCGGTGATAGAATGTAAGTTCCTTTTGCTTTACAATGAATCTTTCTTATTTATTTCTGTAATCATTGTAAAGTAAAAGGAAATTAGGTCGCTTGCCTAACAGAAGGGCCTTAATGTGAGTACGATGAACATTGTGCGGCTGGCAGAAGGGCCTTAAAGATACTATGTCCCGTTTGCAGCCAACATCAAATTCTGTAGAACTTTGCAAAAATTATGATGATGTCATGTAATACTATGTCCTATCTGTGAGATTTAAACGTAAGCAGTGTCCTCATAATTATTCAAATTATGCAAGGAAACCCGTTTATTTGCTAGACTTCAATGTCAGACACTATTGAGTGACTGACTGGCTTCTTTTCATCTTTGGTAATAATTGCATACATAAAATGAGCCGTAAAGGGTACAATCATGACCATTTTGTCTACATCAATAACCCACTTCCTGTAATGGCCAAAATTAAACTGATTGAATCTTTGCGCAGCATAAAACGGACGACCATCGGTACAATGGTCTGAATCAGACCATTCCTTACTGGCTCTTTAGCTCCTAAGTCGATTCGACAAATAATAGTCGTTATTTGCCCCACTTTAAACATTTTCAAGCCTCCTTTTTTTTTAGGGAAGTTCTAAATTAGTATTATCTTTCCAATTCCGTTGGAATTTAACCTTTTCATTTGTGTGGCCTGCAAATGGGACATTGTACCTTTAACATGCTAGCACCGAGCAGGCGGTCGCCTATCCAGGCCGGCGGGCGCGGCGTAGAGAGTGGTCGGAGGTACGCTTACCCGACAATGGCGATTTATGAAATATAATTGATATCGCTAATTTACATGCATTTATCCATGTGGAGAGCCATCATAATGTCATTTTTTCGCGGATCTTTTTCAAATTAAATTATGAATCGCATTAACCAGGAAGCTGCAACCGATGACTTCTCACCCAATGACTTCTCATTTCTTACAACCTTCTTCTGACTTCACCCAATGACCCATTTTGACTTGTAAAATCACTGACCTCGAAACCCCTACCCATTTGTAAGGGTCATTTTGGCGGATTTTTTCCGAAGTAAAGCCCATTTTTCAAAAAAATAATAATTTTGAAAATTTTGAAAAGGCGGACCCATATTTAGAGGTGTTCAGTATTGTTAAAAATGAGACCCATGTTTGGGGATTTTTGAGACAAAGTTACCCATTAGAGCGGTACACCCCCGTTTGTCTGGTTGAACATGATGCATGGCTAGCTAGATGGAGCGTGGGCTTAATAATTACGCAATAATTCTTCACTTCCGGCAAGGGCTCGCCACAGCGAGTGAATTTCACCGGCAGTTAGAAAACGACAGGGGAAAACTGCGGTTTCACCTTTGTTTACATAAGGAAAATTCAATCGGTATTTTCATCGGTGTGACTACGATAGAACCCAGTTAGAAAGCAGTATTATACTGTTTTCACACTGGCAATATTTTGCTTAACCCCGTACTATAGGTGGGGTTAAGGGGGATCTTAGCCCCACCTATAGTACGGGGTTAAGCCTATTCCACTTTCTGTTCTGACTGGTTTTTACCAAAGTGGGCTAAAGTTGGCTAACCCCACCTATAGTACGGGGTTAACTAACCCTGCAAAATAGCAGGGCTAACTCCGCAATTGTGGTGCTAACTCCTGCTAACCCCGCAATTGCGGTGCTAAGCAAATAAATGAGAACAGAAACGAAAAATAGTCCGGTACTACGCAATGGAGCGTATCGCAGCTGGCCAGATGCGAAGTATCATAACATACATGATATCCGGGGTTAACGAAATGCAGTGAGAACAGCGGGAATTTTCTTATTCCGGAATAGGCGCTAGTACGGGACTAAAATAAGCGAGTGTGAAAAGCCAAAAAAATAGTCCGGGGTTAAGGATAGTACGGGGCTAAGCAAAGTACGGGGTTAAGCAAAACCAGTGTGAAAAGAGTATTAGTCTTAAAGGCGTGTGTAATTCAATTATGAATATTACGCCGAATTCAAGTTCAATTACGTTTTGTCTGCATGGTCTTTGTACCAGACGTTATATGTATTAAACTCTACATAATATACACATACAGCTATTATTTTGATGAAGCAGAGCATAAGCTACTTAGCATACGCTGTCCCGAATTTAAATTCCACATAATAGATATGTTTTCGATATTAATACGGATTTACAGCTATCGGATAGCTACTTCGTGAATATCATCATGAGTGCTGAACGTGAGTGATTTCATACTAGTAATATTCAAGTCTTGAGGAGTAGAAAAGATATATTTATATATATTATACTAATAATATTCGGTTCTGGTAAAGTGCACATCGCTTTGTTATTATACGTCAAAATAATATTTTGCAAATCGAACAAAATGTCATCAAAATGGTCTTTGTTTTGTTCTTATTCAGCAATCCGAGTGGTTCCAGTATTTCTTCAAAGGTTTGCCGACGTGCTGGCGTACGAGGAATATTCATTCCTGAAAGATATTCAGCCGAATCGGATTGACTCGCTCGTCCAAAATCTCCAACAACAAGGAGGAGTGCTGGCAACACAGGAACGGGTAGTCACACAGAAGGAGGAGGCAAAGGAGAAGGAGGTGGAGATGACGGTAGAGGTGGAGGAGGACTGGAAGGCGGAGGAGGAGGAGAAGGAGAAAGCAGCGGAGGAGATGAAGGAGAAGGAGGAGGAGATGACGGTAGAGGTGGAGGAGGACTGGAAGGCGGAGGAGGAGGAGAAGGAGAAAACAGCGGAGGAGATGAAGGAGAAGGAGGAGGAGATGACGGTAGAGGTGGAGGAGGACTGGAAGGCGGAGGAGGAAGAGAAGGAGAAAACAGCGGAGGAGATGAAGGAGAAGGAGGAGGAGATGACGGTAGAGGTGGAGGAGGACTGGAAGGCGGAGGAGGAGAAGGAGAAAACAGCGGAGGAGATGAAGGAGAAGGAGGAGGAGATGACGGTAGAGGTGGAGGAGGACTGGAAGGCGGAGGAGGAGAAGGAGAAAACAGCGGAGGAGATGAAGGAGAAGGAGGAGGAGATGACGGTAGAGGTGGAGGAGGACTTGAAGGCGGAGGAGGAGAAGGAGAAAACAGCGGAGGAGATGAAGGAGAAGGAGGAGGAGATGACGGTAGAGGTGGAGGAGGAGTTGAAGGCGAAGGAAGACACGAAAGGAGAGGAGGAGGAGGAGAAGAAAGCAGCGGAGGAGATGAAGACAGAGGAGGAGTTGAAGGCGGAGGAAGACACGAAAGGAGAGGAAGAGGAGGAGAATGCAGTGGAGAAGATGAAGACAGAGGAGGAGTTGAAGGCGGAGGAAGACACGAAAGGAGAGGAGGAGGAGGAGAAAGCAGCGGAGAAGATGAAGACAGAGGAGGAGTTGAAGGCGGAGGAAGACACGAAAGGAGAGGAGGAGGAGGAGAAAGCAGCGGAGAAGATGAAGACAGAGGAGGAGTTGAAGGCGGAGGAAGACACGAAAGGAGAGGAGGAGGAGGAGAAAGCAGCGGAGAAGATGAAGACAGAGGAGGAGTTGAAGGCGGAGGAAGACACGAAAGGAGAGGAGGAGGTGGAGAAAGCAGCGGAGGAGATGAATGCGAAGGAGATGAAGGCAGAAGAGGAGGAGTTGAAGATGGAGGAAGACACGAAAGGAGAGGAGGAGGAGGAGGAGAAAGCAGCGGAGAAGATGAAGACAGAGGAGGAGTTGAAGGCGGAGGAAGACACGAAAGGAGAGGAGGAGGAGGAGAAGAAAGCAGCGGAGGAGATGAATGCGAAGGAGATGAAGGCAGAAGAGGAGGAATTGGAGGCAAAGAAACAGTAAACGAATGCGGATGAGGAGGAGATGGAGGCAGAGAAGGAGGAAGAGGCCAGGCAATTTTTTTGATGGGAAAGTAAATCATTGTGAAGTGGCTTTCACAAGTTATGATTAGTATTGCTATAGTCTTGAAAAACAAAAATAAATAAATTTTAAATTGAGTCTTTTAATCTCTGATTGAATCAGCCCTTTGTAGGAGTGCATGAGTGTGTATAATTATGTCTGTAGATGTGGTAGCATATATATATCTGTGTCTTTGTCAGAGTGATAGAGAGACCAGATACAACATCTCTTTCTTCAATATTTAACCATGCAACATCGGGAAACTGTTCATTTATAGAAGACTACTACACACCGATATTGTTTTTCCTTGGGGATATGTTGTTTGAAATTAGTCTAGTCTTCTCAGATACTGGATCACGGTGAGAACAGAAGAAATAAAGTTGTGAAATTGTAGGCGCATCTCACTATTATTACTCGTTTCTATTTGTCATAATGTATATTTAGATGACATTCCATTTATTGTATGAATTTATTTGTTCAGTAGCAATTTTATTTTCAACCATTAATCTATACCACAGGTATCGACGGTTCCAACGCTGTTCGAATAGACTAAAAAAACGTTTATACAGTCTTAACTTTATCGTTAATTTTTTTTTTTTAAACATTGAACTAGGATAACGCGCGCCTATTATTATATCGGTAGATTTTTTTTCTTTCCAAGACTGTTGTCTTAAAATCTATATCATAGCCTTTTGGGAAGAATTACAACCAGAATGTAGCTTGCACTTTATTTGCATTCCTCATAGTACCAACATTATGAAAGATTTTTAGTTTCCTTACATCACCTCAATAACAACTCACTTTTGCCATGTACTCAGTCTGCATATAGACAATTCCATAGTACTGAAACTGCACTGCTAAGAATAAAGAGTGATCTATTGATGGCTATGGATTCCCAGAAAGTCTCTCTTTTACTGTTATTAGATCTAAGTAGTGCATTCGACACCATAGATCATTCTTGCTTATTAGAAACTTTAAAGACCTGTTTTGGTATAGATGGTAGTGTTCTTGAATGGATAGAGTCGTATTTGGCGAATAGATATCAGAAGGTCAAAATAGACGATGTGATCTCTGATGATTTGCCAGTGCCTTTCGGAGTTCCACAAGGTTCTCGGCTGGGTCCTTTGTTATTTACTCTGTACACTGCTAATCTCATTTCAAATGTTCGAACAAATTTCCCCGAGATATCATGCCACTGCTATGCAGATGACACACAGCTGTACGTATCATTCAGACCTGATGAACATGCTAAAGAGCGATGTGTCTCACTCCTAGAAACATGTGTTGACTATGTACGTGGATGGATGTTGCAAAATAGGCTCATGCTTAATGATGGTAAAACTGAATTGATGATCATTGGCACACCTAAACAGACATCCAAAATCAACTTGAACAGTGTATCAATTGGAGACTCTGTAATAGAACCATCTGTTAGTGCAAGAAATCTTGGAGTACAGTTCGATTCGAATTTGAATATGAGAGAGCACATCACAAATGTCTGTAAATCAGCATACTACATGATCTATAATCTCAGACGTATTCGTAAATATTTAGATAAGGACATTACGAAAGACATTGTACATGCATGTGTTACCAATAAGCTGGACTATTGTAATGGTCTACTGTATGGGATCCCTGACTCTCAAATAGTGAGATTGCAACGGGTTCAAAACACCTGTGCAAGGCTGATCTGTGGTTGTTCTAAATTCACACGGATCACCCCAATTTTGAGAAATCTACATTGGTTACCAGTACGCCAGAGAATAACATTCAAAATCTTGCTGATTGTATATAAAGCACGTCTTGGTCAAGCTCCCACTTATATCAAATTACTGTTGAATTTCAAACCTAATCAACACAATCGCAACTTGCGCAGTTCCCGAGATACTTTGTTGCTACAGATCCCATCTATCAAAACAAAAATAACGCTAGGTGATCGAGCATTTGCTTGTGCAGCCCCAAAACTCTGGAATAACTTGCCATTTGAAGTCAGGAAATCACCATCTGTAAACGTCTTTAAGTCAAAACTGAAAACACTTCTTTTTAATTAACTGTACCGTAAATCTAAGCATATCAGGAGCTCTTGTAGCGCAGTAGAATATATACCTAATGTTGGATAGTTTCTGCGCTTTATAAATGTACTATTATTATTATTATTATTACATTCTATTTTTTACATCAAAAAATCGTTTATTTGATATATGCAACACCTTTTTTTTCACTGATATATTCATAAAATGTGCTTTACCAATATTTTTATGTTGTCTCTGATTTAAATAACAAAAATTAAACATCTCTGTTCTTTTCTATTTATGATCATTAATATTTGTATTGTTTTATGTAAGTCATTGAAATGACATTCATTTTACTGTCAAATCTCATTTCTGAATTATTTGTAAGCGTTGAAATCGTAAACAGAAAGAGAGAGAGGGGGAGGGAGGGAGAGAGAGGAGCAGAGAGTGAGGAAGAGACAGAGACAGAGACAGAGATAGAGACAGGGAAAGAGACCGAGAAAGAGACAGAGACTGAGAGAGACAAAGAGAGAGAGAGAGAGAGAGACAGTCAGACAGAAAGACAGAGACAGACAGGGAGAGAGAGAGAGAGAGAGAGAGAAAGAGACTGAGAATCAGACAGAAAGACAGAGACAGAGAGAATGATTAGAAAGAGAGTTGTAGTGCAAGCCGACACTTTATACAAGCAGCATCTAACTAGAATGTAACTATGTCTTACACTATATGCGTTCATTGCAATGTCATTCATTAAAATCTCATATCTGAATAATGTGTAAGCATTGCAATCGTAAACAGAGAGAGAGACGGAGATAGGAAGAAGGGGCGAGCAGAGAGTGAGAGAAAGAGAGAAAGACAGAGAGAGAGAGAGAGAGAGAAAGGGAGGTTGAATGATTTCGTACGCCAAGCGCGTGGAAGTCACGCGCCACAAGGTCACAGGTCAAAGCGTGGGTGTTTTCTAAGTAGATTCGCAAATACGGTTTGGTCCCAAGTTCAAGTGTGTTTGCCTTGCGTGCAGCCTAGTTCATAAAAGGAACGAAAAAGAACAACGCAAATCAGCCGATTATGGATGTCTGCTTTTAAAATTGTCCTCAATACGTTTATTATGAGACATTTGGAACTCTAGCGAAAAGGAGAGAATAGGGATAGAAAAAAGAACTTGGTTGGTCCGAATAATGGTGGTTTTTCAAGGAAAACTTCAATTCAATTTTTTTTTTCTCAATTCAATTCATTTATTTTTCCTCTTTCAATCGTTCATATTTACAATGATGGTACATTTTAACATATTCACATATTTATATACATATAGATCAATTTGCACAATACAATACATTACAGAAATAAACATGAAATTGAAAGGGAAGGAGGGCCGACTAAAAAACAGAGCTTGTAGGGTGTAAGCCCCCCTGTAAAAGTAATTATTATGAATTATTATTTCATGAGAAGAAAAATAAAAACAATAACAATAACTGATTCAGTTATACAAAAAATCACTTTTAAGCGCAAAACATTGATAAAGTCATGTTTATAAAAAGAAATAATCAAAGTTGCATAAAGTCACACTACAAATTATATTTGATTGGGGAATGCAATAGCCTAGTAACTATTCAGAAGAAAGCTTTTAAGTCTCCTTTTGAAAATTTGTATCGATTTCCATTGTATTATATCATTTGAAAGAGAATTCCACGGTTTTTGACCTGTAAAAACAAATGTCTTTTGTGCAAAAGATGTTCTATTTAATGGTAGATGAAAAGAGCTCGCCTGGCGAGTGAAGTAACTATGAATCGAATCATTTCTAATGAACATATCATTAAAATGCAAATGTAATTGTGTAGTGTTAAGCTTGTACATTAACTGTCCAAGCTGAAAATTATACAAGTCTTTCATTTTAATAATGTTATTATTCTGAAAAAGATTATTCGTGTGTGCCCGGAAATCTGCATTATTATACGAATCGCTTTTTTTGGGTAATATGAATAGTCTATTAATTTGGGAAGTTGCTGCACTGCCCCAGGCAATAAGTCCGTAATTCAAGTAAGAAAGAATAAGCGTAGAATACAAGGATAACATAATACCGTGTGTCTCAAAAAAAACGTAACACTTTTGAAATGGTTGCCAAATTGAGCATATATAATTTTATGAAAAAATGTCTATATGTATGGAAAGCTAAAGGACCAACCTTTCATATGATATGAAAAAATTAAAAAAAAAATCATGCTTCGATGGACAGTGTTCACTTAAGTTAGAGGTATGAAAATGGGCCTGCGCAGGATTTTTCCTTCCAATTTTGGACAGGTAAATTACTTGTAACTTACAAAATAAGGTCGATATGAGATATTCATGATCGATGGATCAAAAGGATATTTTGAATCAAAAGGATATTTTGAATACCTCGAATACCATTCCTTTTTCAGTGTTATTTATCAATCCCGAAACACCACCGCCCACCCCCCCCCCACACACACACACACACACACACACACTTCCACCCACTCCCATCTCATTGTATCATTGATCTGGTAGATGTGAACGGGATTAAGGAAGAATGGGAATTGGCTAAATTGAAATATTCCAAATCATAATTGACATTACGCAACCCACTGTCCTCCCCCTCCCACACACACACACACACACACACACACACACACACACACACACACACAACCTTCTTCCCATCCTCTCACCTACTCCTTGCTTTTTTATCAGTTTTCTTCCGAAAGTTTGGTGGATCATTTTTTCCATTAATAATCAAATTAACCAGTCACTCATTTTGATCATTGAAATCAATCGATAAATCACTGAAACATTAATTCCATCAAGCAATTGCTCAAACCAATTATCACACGCACACAAACCACACACACACGCACGTACACACACACACACATATACGCGCACACACATACACACACGTGCACACACACACACACACACATTAGGGCAGACATGACAAAAAACAAGTTAAATCTTTTTTTAAAAGATTTTCATGTTTCTTTTATTTCTTTCTTATTTAAAACTGCTTTGTTCATCTTAAAATGAAAGATCTGACAAAAGTAATCAGTTCAGTAGTCCACATGGCTATCTTTTCTTCTTGATTGAATATCAAGGCTTTCAAAGTACCGACTGAGTAAGGGTACCGGTAAAGATAAAAGTCTTTCACATTAATGATCGACGTGTCCACCTTCTCTCTCGATACACGATCTTGCCCGTTTCAGCATGTCCAGAACAGCTCTCCTGACTGTGGCTCTGTCTTGACGAAGGACATCAATCTCATGGGTGATTCTCTCCTTGATATCATCCAGCGTGTCGGGAGGTGTGGTGTAGACCTTGGCCTTGAGCCATCCCCACAAGAAGAAGTCGAGAGGCGTCATGTCAGGTGAACGTGGAGGCCATTCAACTTCGCGGTTGAGGGATATCACTCGATCACCGAAGAGCTGGGTGAGGCGCTCTGTGACATCCCTGGAGCGATGGCAAGGTGCCCCATCTTGCGCCCACCATACGCGTTGAAACCGTCCATTCCTGCCACGGCGATACCTTGCAACTCTATCGAGGGCAGGGACAACATGTCCATCTATCATCTGGAGATAGGCTTCACCGTTGACATTGTTGTCAAAGAAGATGGGCCCAATGATGTCCCCTCTGCCAGTGAGACCGGCCCACACCGTCACCTTGGACCGGTTGTACTTCCTTTGGTAGTCGAACTCTTCTGGAGGATGCCCTTTATCCCGGTATGCCACAAGATTGTGCGTGTTGACCTGGGCATTGAGAGCGAAACCGGACTCGTCCCCTATCAACAAGTCATCTAAGAATCGCGCCGGCCTTCGGAGTAGCCACTCACAAAATCTTGTGCGACGCTGACGATCTCCTGGGAGAAGCTCGTGTCTCTTGATCATCTGGTAAGGGTGGTAGTGAAGATCAAGTAGCGTGATCCTGTTGAAGGTGGCGTGGGGTAGATCTGTAGGGTTTCGCCGACAGCTGATGTCTCCATCCTGATGATCCTGAATGGCTTGACGAACCACTTCAATATTCTCTGCCGATCGTCCAGTCCTGAGGCGTCCTGATCTTCCTCGGTTCAGATTATGGCTCGTCCCCGTTCCCTCGTACTTGGCGACATTGCGGTACACGGTAAGACGCGAAGGGCAGCGTACATCCGGGTAGACTTGTCTGAACCTCTGACAGACTGCTGTAACATTGTTAGTTCGATGATACTCAGTTACCATGAAAGCACGCTGCTGATTTGTGAATTGGGGTCGTTCCATACTGACAACATGGCATAAGATGGACTGTTTGAAGGCTATGTAACAACTTAATGCAGTTATTTTTACTCTTAAACCTGTAATGTGTAATACCATGTTTTTGCCTCTTTGTTTTAGTATTAAACAGTGATTTTGGATAAAGAGGATTATGTAACAGTTTCTGGCTACTCAGTGTTCAGGCCAATGAAGAATAACAATGCAATGTCATACGGTATTCCATGGACAGGTGATAACAAGTTCAAATGTGGGGAAAGAGAAGGGGTCTGGTATTTTCAATGCATAATGAATGATGTACTTAGCTATTACATGTTTGGGTCATTCATAAAACCTGAATAAAATGTGATTGATGATCCACCAAACTTACGGAAGAAAACTGATAAAGAAAAGGCAAGGGGTAGGTGATGGGATGGGAAAAGGTTGTGGGGGGGAGGAGAGTGGGTTGCATAATGTCAATTATGATTTTGAATACGGTATTTCAATTTAACATTTTCCCATTCTTCCTTAATCCCGTTCACATCTACCAGATCAATGATACAATGAGATGGGAGTGGGTGGAAGTGTGTGTGTGTGTGTGTGTGTGTGGGGGGGGGGTGGGCGGTGGTGTTTCGGGATTGATAAATAACACTGAAAAAGGAATGGTATTCGAGGTATTCAAAATATCCTTTTGATTCAAAATATCCTTTTGATCCATCGATCATGAATATCTCATATCGACCTTATTTTGTAAGTTACAAGTAATTTACCTGTCCAAAATTGGAAGGAAAAATCCTGCGCAGGCCCATTTTCATACCTCTAACTTAAGTGAACACTGTCCATCGAAGCATGATTTTTTTTTTAATTTTTTCATATCATATGAAAGGTTGGTCCTTTAGCTTTCCATACATATAGACATTTTTTCATAAAATTATATATGCTCAATTTGGCAACCATTTCAAAAGTGTTACGTTTTTTTTGAGACACACGGTATAATGGGGTAGGAAGTGTCTTAATTTGCTAAGGAAACCAGTGTTGCGAGCAATGATTTTGCAGATATTGTCAGTGTGCGCTTTCCAAGATAGTTTTTCATCAATAACTAGCCCCAAAAATTTAGTTGATCGGGCCCTTTGAATGACAGTACCATCAAAAATTATACAATTAGGCAAAGTTGCAATCTTATTACTAAATAGCATGTAACTAGTTTTGTCTAAGTTAAGTGACAGTTTGTTTACTTTTATCCAATTTGCCACACTTCTAAGTTCGTTATTTAATATTTGCGTCAATAATTGCTCTGGATCGCGATGTGACAAAAAAAATTATTTGAGTCGTCAGCAAAAGTATTAATTGAAGCAGACAAGATGACCTCTCAATGTCGTTTATATGAATACAATTTTCAAAAGTGGGCCAAGAATACTGCCTTGCGAAACTCCGCAAAGGACAGGTTTACTTTCAGAGAAATTACCATTCAGCGAAATTACCATTCAGCGAAACAAACTGGGTGCGCTCTTTAAGATAATACCACGTCAACGGTTTTCCCCTAATTCCACAGTGAGAAAGTTTGTAAAGAAGGACATCTTGATCAACAGTATCAAATGCTTTAGAAAAATCTATGAACAAACCAACCGTATTAGAAGACTGATCAATAGCTTTGGCAAATCTTTGAACTAAAGAAAGTATGGCATGGGTAGTGCTACTCTTTTCTCGGAAGCCAAATTGAGTATCAGAGAGGATGTTGTGCTTTTTGGAGAAACTCATGGTCCTTAATATGTGGACCAACTTTTCAAGGATTTTAGACAAGGTTGTAAGTAGCCTATCCGATATGCGTCGGGCTTTATGGCAACTATACTGATCGCGTTATGGAGACTGACATCGGCGCGGGCGTCGATGTCAGTCTCCACAACGCGATTAGTATACTTGTAAAGCCCGACGCATATCGGATAGGCTAGGTTGTAAGCAATGAGATGGGTCTATAATTACTTGTTAATGCACTGTCACCCTTTTTGAAAATTGGGATTATTTTCGAAATTTTCATTGATTCTGGAATATGTCCAGATAATAATGACAAATTTAATATATAAACGAGAGGATCAACAATATAATTCATAGTTTTCTGTAAAAGGTTGTTATCAATTTCATCAAATCCTGCACTCTTATTTATTTTTAGGCCAGATATATTCTTAATTATCTCTTGTGGGTACGTAGGAGAGAAAAATATAGAACTTTCATTTCTTTCCCCCAAATAGTGATGAAATGAACGGTACGTGGATGATATGTGCCTAGCAAGGTTAAAACCAACTTGAGAAAAATAAATGTTGAAAATATCTGCCTACTGAACTTTATCCTCGACTTTTGCATCATTATGTCTAAGCTTAGTAATCTTAGAATGCTTTGATCTATTGTTGATGGTAGAATTGATGATCTTCATGTTCTTTTAAGATCATTTTTGCAACGATTGAATTGATCATGATAATACGCTTTTTTTAGCAGTACGTATCACTCCTGTAAGTTTATTCTTATAATTAGTATACTGGATCCGTGTTTGATCAGTTAATTTAAATATATATTTATAGTAAAAACAATAAAAAAAATCGATTAATTGAACGTAGAATTGAATTCGTTATCCAAGGTAGTCTGGGTGACTTCTTATAATTTTTAGACTTGGGTTTAGAAAAAAAGGAATATTTCGATTTACATGAGACATAAACATTCCAATAAAAATTTCATACGACTGATTAACGTCTTCTGTATTAAACACGTCATCCCAAGATTCTTCTTCTAGGCTTAGTTTCAATCCACATAGGTTTTCGTCATTATGTGCATCACTAGGAGAGTTATTTGCCTGAAATCGTTCGGAATAATACATGAAAATCGGGATATGATCAGAAATATCTATTAGGACTATGCCAGCTTTAAATTCAGAGCGTACATTTGAAAAAAAGTTGTCAATAAGAGTTGCCGAAGTATTGGTTATTCTAGGAATGTCTCTAAAAAATCATGTGCATGAATATTAGCATCACTCGTTAAGAGATCATAGTTGAAATCTCCCATAATGATATACTTTTTGTTTTGAACGGAGTGATAGTGTAATAAATTATTCAAAGTGTCCAGAAAATCAGCATGATTGAGGTGGCTTATAAACAACTCCCAAGATAGTTTTTCTTCTATTGCGATCAGTAATTTCAATAAACAAAGTTTCTGCAATTTCATTCATCACTGTCTTTCATGTCTTCGATTATGACATATTCAAATTGACTTGGCACAAAGAATGCAACACCACCACCTTTTTTTGTTTATACGATTATTTGTAAGTATATCATATCCAGGGAGAGAAAACAATGTATTATTTTGATCTGAAAGCCACGTCTCAATTACGCCTAATACTGTATTTTTGGGAACTCCTGTGTTATCTAGAAACAAACGAAATTGTTCATAATTCTTGTTGAGACTTCTAATATTAAGATGTAATATAGACAAGCAAGAATCAGGTATACTTTTGAAAATATTTTTGGCCGAGGACTCAGTATAATAGTTTGAGGAAATGAGACCCGAAGCATTATCATTTGGATCCAATCCACATTTCAATTCCTCATCATTAGCACATAATATATCCTGTGTGACATTATCAGAATCACTGGAAATGTTCGTCATCGTGTCAAAGTCAATCTTTATTTCCGTGAATCCCCGTCGCCGTGAAAACGTCAACGTGAGTGCAGTTTCATCACCTTCTTTTATGTTATTCTTTGTTTTTATTATTCTATTATTTCCTCTTGCTATCTTTTGTTTCTTTTTCTATCACCTTTTCTTATGTTATTCTTTGTTTTATCATTCTATCACTTCCTCTTTCTACCATTCCTTATGTTATTCTTTGTTTCTCGCTTCTGTCACCTTCTCTTATGTTATTCCATGTTTTTATCATTCTATCACTTTTCCTTTCTTTCTTTCTTATGTTATTCTTTGTTTCTTCCTTCTATCACCTTCTTTTATGTTATTCTTTGTTTTATTCTTATTTCCTCTTGCTATCCTTTGTTGATCACCTTTTTTAATGTTATATTTTGTTATATCAATCTAACTTTCTCTTTCTTACATCCTTACATTATTCTTCGTCAGATTTGCGCGCACTGTGAATTTATTACCTGATTTAATTACCTGATATCAAAAATTGGTCACGTGACCGACGAAAGCACCGACGTGAAAAATCGAAAGCACTGCCTCGAAGGGAACGGACGTGAGCTGCGCAACGACTCCACGCTCCAGTATCTCGTAGTAGCCGACGTCGGGTGCCTAAATCGAAAGCTCGCTCCGATCGGTCAAAAGACTTTCTTTTGTTTTGTGTTTTGCGTTTTTGTTCTTGTTGTTGTTCGTTTGTTATTGTTTGTTTGTTGGTTTTGATAATAAATCTCTATCTTCAGAGGTAGTAATATGCGTTATTTTAAGATCATTATCATTTGTTGTACAAAGCACTGTTTTTTGTATGCATATTGCTCCGATTGTCTCATTTTCGCTCGCTGGAACATTGCCAGCACAAACCACTGACCTCTACCTCCTGGACGGATCATCGCCCATTCCCATTCACTATACGTTACGTACTAAAAGGCTGTATTGTCTGACCGTTCATGAATATTCATGCTTTTGCTTACCTCGGCAAAATGTTTGCTTTTACTAAATGGAAAAATGACGGTGGGGGGTTGGATGAAATGGACATAATGAACCAAGCAGAAGTGATCCATGATAATTCATGCTTCTTATTCTTCGTGTGCTTGACCTATAATCTTAAAATCGCGTGGCAAACTGAGTCCAAAGTTCGACTTGTTTCACATGTGTATTATATATAGGCAATGACGAGCTTGCAACCTATTTTGATCAAATTACGGTGGGTGAACTTTCAAAAGTCAATGGGACATGATGTTTCCAATGAAAGAGCTAGTGATAACGTACGTCGGGGTGGATGTGCTTTTCGTTTAAACAAAAAATGAATTTTTAACGATTTTTTTTTTTGTGTGTAAGATTCCATAGGCTAACATGTTAGGCTGCTGACTCTGATGATAGGGGGCGTTTTTGATGAAAAAGATAATTTACGAATTAAGTTTTGAATTGTAACTGATTTAACTTCTAAATGATGTAATTTGTTTTAACTTTGTTTTGATTTGTACTTCTTCTGTAGTACAAATGTAAAACATTTCATAAAACAAAAGTGTCGGTCAGATTCGAGTATGTGTGACGGAGGTAGGATGTCTTTCAACAGCAAACTGTCAGCAAACTGTGGGCTATCCTTTTGTAGAACTGGGGCCATTTGAATCACTGGAAATAAAACAAATGATATCATTCATTTATTTCATTTCATTGGGAGCATAAAAATACAACAGAGGAATTTTGAAATGAGACAAGAAAATATCATGGAATACTATATACAGATAAATACATGTATGCTGGAGTAGGTACATGTGTATAGCAGCCAAAAAACACAAAAAACAACAACTTCATATCAGGCTGACCCAGAATCCAAATACTTGTATAATAGATTGTGAATAAAAACTGAAAGGTAGTTATACAACAATTAACAATGTGATTACATTAATCCCTATTCACTTTGCAAGCAGATTCAACGTGAATGTCAATAGAGAATTTAAGAAAGATACATCTGGTAATTCTTTAAACTTATTTTTACCTAACCACTTGCTAAGTTCTTATCACAATATTCTAATTACTTGTGAATATTTTTTGATCACAATGCATAGTTTCATGGTTAAATCTAGATATTCACAAATATGTACATATAAATGTATGCTAAAATATACTAGTTGGTGTAATGAATATTACCCCAAAAAATATTTAGGGGAGAAAGAATTTCATTCAGCTATTAGTGATGCACCTTGTCCAAACAAGTTGAAATTATCTGTCGTTTCTGAAGCTGATGTAATGAGAGAGTAATTCATGTAATGAGGAGTAGGTACATGTGTATAGCAGCCAAAAAACACAAAAAACAACATGTTTAAAAAAATAAGAAATCAGCTCTGAAAGAACTGTTTTGAAAGTCTTTACCCAAGTTTATTATTCACCGCATTCATAATAATAATAATAATAATAATTAACAACATTTGTATAGCGCTTATCACAAAATATGTCTCTAAGCGCTTAAGAAAAATAGAAAGAGAAGGAATTACAGCCAAATATTAAGTTATACATAATAGATAGTGGACAATCGAGGGGGCTGCATATGCAAATGAAAAAGGCTATTTAACAAAAAAAGTAGGTTTTTAACATGGATTTGAATTTGTCTGTTGAATCTGCTTGTTTTATACATTGAGGTAAATTGTTCCAGAGTTGAGGGGATGCTGCATAAAAAGTTCGGGAACCATAAGACTGGGTATTGGTGGCAGGAACTATTAAGAGTGATTTCTTGTTTGAGCGCAGGTTGCGGGAGGGTAAGTATTCTGATATCAGCCCTTGAAGGTCTGAGACCCTTGGTCTTATATGATTGTCACATAATGATTATACCTCTCATGAGTAATAATTTAATTACTTCCTGTTTCTGTTCTAATAAGAACTTTTTATGAGTATCTGATTACTTCCCTGTTTCAGTTCTATATAAGAACTTTTTTTTTAGGCTTGTATCCTATTACTAAGATACGGGTATGATTATGAACCGGTGTGAAAAGGGTATATAAGGCATTGTTAAGGAAGCATCAACTGGTAGAAACATTCGACGTCGTTGATGAGAGCTCTCCCGAATGCTTTTAATTCAATTCTCGTGACTACATAATACCAGGGAGGTGATAATACAATATACAACGGGGATATTTTTACAGTATATAGCTACTTCGTGTCTGAATATTTTCCCGGCATCTTTCATTATGAGTGACGAACGTGAGTAGAAAAGACATATATTTTTATACTCTTAATATTCGGTTCTTCAATAGCGCATATTGCTATGCGCGCTTCCAAAGATTTTTTGAAATTATTACCCTAGCCTTCAGCTCCGGCCGCCATTGTATCAGCGCACAGTGCATTTCAAAGAATAATCCTACCAGGTACCCATTTACCTCACCTGAGTCGAGTGTGGCAAATGTAAATCAATGTCTTGCCAAAGGACATTAGTGCCGCGGTGGGACTCTTGTGGTCAACAGTCCGGTGACATATTCACTCGGCCACGGCACCTCGACATACCACGAATCTTCATACAAAATACAATATACGACGGGAATGTTTTTTATTTTTATTTTATCTTTGATTTCTCTTTGTTTATATTCAATTCGCATCATTTATCAATAACGTCTGTTTAATACATTAAAAAACTGGTACAGATACTGGAAAGAAAAAGTCACACAATTACCATTACGACTATGCACATTTTAAGCGGTACAGAAACTTTATGGACAGGCTCGTGCATGATTTGAATAATATTCGAAGACAATGATCAGAATATTTTAGAAAATTGTGTTGCTTAAAAATATATAAACTATCGATAAAATGATTATCCATTAACTAATGCTGTTAAAGAAATTCATGCATTTTTTTTCAAGTGGAACTAGAAAACAAGAAAGGAATGTCTAGTAAAGCTGGCACTGCATGAGTATACCGAGCACCTAACGAAAACTTGTTAAAATTATTTCAAATTCAGTGAACAAGTTGTTGGTCAACGTTTAGACCGGAATATATTTCGTTTCTCCCTTCCATCACCTTCTTTTAAGTTATTCTTTGTTTTTATCATTCTATCACTTTCCTTTTGCTTTACAATGATTCTTTCTTATTTATTTCTGTAATCATTGCAAAGTAAAAGGAAATTACGTCGCTTGCCTAACAGAAGGGCCTTAATGTAAGCGCGATGAACATTGTACGGCTGGCAGAAGGGCCTTAACATTCTAGCACCGAGCGGCCGATCACCTCTCCAGGCCGGTGGGCGCGGCGTAGAATAGGTCCATGCGTAGAGAGAGATCGGAGGAACGCTTACCCGACAATGGTGATTTATGAATTATATTGATGCATTTATCCATGTGGAGAGCCATGTCATGTAAACAAAACCTCCAAGGCGCAAACTGTGGCGGGAAAGTAATGAAAGAGAGAAAGAGATTACAGGAGAATAATATAAGGAAAGTTTAGTGTCACGTTTTAACAAGAGATACGTTTTATTAATATTTATCGTTTGATCCATAATTATGTTCTGAATTTCAAATGGTACATGAACAGAAAACATATATTATGAGCTGCGAAGGATCGTGGTGTCGTAACATATTTTAGTATGGGAGGATGTTGCAGGACATCTGAATGTTGTGAGACGGTTGAATGAGAAATCATGTTTTCGCGGATCTTTTTGAAATTCACTTTATGAATCGCATTAACCAGGAAGCAAAAAAAAATTCGAAGTAAAGCCCATTTTTCAAAAATGTTGGGTGTGAAAATTTTGAAAATCGGACCCATATTTAGGGGTGTTTTTGTTAAAAATGGGACCCATGTTTGGGGATTTTTGTGAAAAAGTTACCCATTAGAGCGGTACATCCCCCGTTTGTCTTAATATGTGAGTAACCCCCCCCCCCCCCTCCCAGGGGGCTCCGTACATTGAACAGAACAGAATAATTTATCTGGTCTCTTTACCAGACGTTTTATGTATTAAACTCTACATAATATAAATACACATACAGCTATTATTCTGAAGCAGAGCATAAGCTACTTAGCATACGCTGTCCCGAATTTAAATTCCATATAATAGTAGGGTGATCACACTGCCTGTGCAAACAGTCTGCCCCGCGAACACACACACACAACAGCAGTCAGTTGGTAGAAATAGCAATTTTTGTAAATGTATTTAAAAAAAAACTAAACAATATTTTTGAATTTTTATTTCACATATATTTCAAGCATACCTTTAACTACAATTCTGTGTAGTTTCATTGTTATAGGCATGTAGAAAATATGTTAATTATTGAATTAGAATATTGTCTTTTCAGCCATGTGTGACATGGCCCATCCCACTGATCGCCCATTGACTCGCGCTGCTATTCTGCGTGGTGACAAAAATGCACCTCAATGTATAAAACTCCCCTACAAAAATGCAATATCCTCATGTGTTTCACTCATTGAATTAATTTGTTATTTACACTCAAGGTAGCCACAACTGTACTGGGGTCACTAAAGTTTCTGCCACTCTGAAATTCAGTCCCTGTGGAATGTTATGGCCTGTTGAATGGTATCTCGGAAAATCGTCATAAATCCTCAAATCTGAAATCTTTGAAAAAGGCATTCATATAGTGTGATGTAGCTGAAAGTCTAAAAATTCTTATCATATGATCGGTTTTTGTGAATTATTTGTGAAACAAAATGAGGAAATAGCTGTGACGGTGATCCAAGTAATTTCCATCGCCATATTGTATTGGCATTGCAAAAATATTAGGAATTTAAGGTCAATATTTGGTGTAAATATGATCTATGAATATATGATTTTAAAAATGCCCCCAAAATGAACAGTTTGACTTTCCTAATTTGCATAATGAGTGCGCGAATATATAATTAGCTGAAATGACCTAATTTGCATATTTGATGAATATTCATGATTTTATTTTATTACAAATGAAATATATTTCCATACCTGTCTGATATACATAGGTTTCACTGATGTATCATGTTCGGTTTTGATTTGATTACATAATAATGCGCATATTAAATAGGCGGACTTAGTTATTTTCACAACTTTTTTATATCTGCAGATTCGCAAAAATTGCAAAAATGACTTATTTTGTTGGCTTCTGTTTTCAAAACGGTAATAGATATATGAATTTTCTTTTTTGTATCTTTTACCACAAAGATGATATTTTAGTGTCTGATAATTTAATTTATTATTTGTGTCCAAGAAAGTGATGAATTAAGTTGTCAACTTTGTCGAATTATGCCATTTTTGACAATTTTGACCATTTCTGGCAGGTTTTTCGGTAATTTTGCGATATCAAAAAAATGGTATAAAATCACAACGCATTGACCGATTTCAATTCTGTTTTTTGTTTTTTGAAGCTTTTATAAAGCTTGATCATTTGCAACCATCAAACAACATGTGTTTGTTGTAATTATTTTTGGTGTGCTATACCTAATAATAGACGGGAATATTTTTCATTTTTTCGATATGTTTTCGATATTAATACGGATTTACAGCTATCGGATAGCTATTTCGTGAATATCATCATGAGTGCTGAACGTGAGTGATTTCATACTAGTAATATTCGATTCTTGAGGAGTAGAAAAGAAATACTCTTATACTAATAATATTCGGTTCTGGTAAAGTGCACATCGCATTGTTATTATACGTCAAAATAATATTTTGTAAATCGAATAAAATGTCATCAAAATGACTCTTTATTTTGTTCTTAATCAGCGAACCGAGTAATTCCTGAATTCCAACGAACGTTGGCAGATGTGCTGGCGTACGAGGAATATTCATTCCTGAATGATATTCAGGCGAATCGGATTGACTCGCTCGTCCAAAAATCTCCAACAACAAGGAGGAGTGCTGGCAACAAGGAAAGAGGTAGTCACACAGAAGGAGGAGGCAAAGGAGAAGGAGGAGGAGATGACGGTAGGGGTGGAGGAGGACTGGAAGGCGGAGGAAGACATGAAGGGAGAAGAAGAGGAAAAAGCATCGGAGGAGATGAAGGAGGAGATGACGGTAGTAGGGGTGGAGGAGGACTGGAAGGCGGACGAAGACATGAAGGGAGAAGAGGAAGAGGAAAAAGCATCGGAGGAGATGAAGGCAGAGGAGGAGCTGAAGAAAAAGAAAATGAAGGTGAAAGGGGAGGAGTTCAAGGCGGCGGCTGAGAAGGATGAAGACAGAGGAGGACGAAAGGCCAGGCGATGTTTTAATTTGTTTTAATGCTAATTTAAGCTTTGAATGTCAGACCTTTAAATATACTGAAATAAATACTTCTTACAAATTTAAATTGGTATCCCAAAATTTGTAATTGATTTTTATAGCTTTTTTGCTGTTTTAATACCATCAATGGATAGTTTTTAAATGTTTTTAGAAAAGGCGAAATGCTGAATTACACAAAGGAGTGAAAAATACGTAATTTTTAGCTCTTTGGAATTACAAGATTAAAGAGAAGGTTGAGTTCTGGGAAGAAGTGAAAAATAATTTGTGAGCGTTATCATTGTATTATGCAAGTGTGGAAGAACATCAGATACCAAATGTTCCCTGAAAAGCATGGCTCTTCAAATGCTTTAATATTCTAAATATGGCATGTAACATCATAACAATTGGGACGGATTTTTATTCCACATGTCCGTGTAGTCCCATATACATCTTTTTGTGTACAGTGCTTGTAACTTTACCAAGACTGGGCCAAATTTCTTATCATTTTGATGATTCTAGAACCTTGCAGTACACACCAATACTTATGAATATGCTAGGTGAGCGTCCTTTTCTGATCGATTCCACAACGTTTCTTTCACAATGCAATCGCATGACCAGAAATCAACTTTATCTTTAAGGATGAAGTATATCCAATTTCTTAACTCTTTATGCAGCAACCAGACTATAGTGGTCAAGTTTACAGGTTTCAAATAGGAAAGTAAATAATTGTGAAGTGGCTTCACACGTTATGATTAGTATTGCTAGTCTTGAAAAACAAAAATAAATTAAATTTTAAATTGAGTCTTATAGAGTGCATGAGTGTGTATTATGTATGTAGATGTGGCAGTATAATCTCTGTGTGTTTGTCAGAGAGAGAAAGAGACCAGATACAACATCTCTTTCTTCAATATTCAACCATGTAACATCGGGAAACTGTTCATTAAGAAGACTACTACACACCGATACTGTTTTTCCTTGGGGATATGTTGTTTGAAATTAGTCTAGTCTTCTCAGATACAGGATCATGGGATAAGAACAGAAGAAATAAAAATGTAAAATTGTAGGCGCATCTAACTATTATAACTCGTTTCTATTTGCTGTAATTCGTATAGGCCTATTTAGATACCATTTCCATTATGACTTTATTTGTTCAGTAACAATTTTAGTTTCAAACATTAATCTTTACCACATATATCGGCGGTTCCAGCGCTTTTGGAATAGACTAAAAACTTTTTTTCAGTCTTAACTTTATCGTTAAATTAAAAATATTTTTAAAAAAACATTGAACTAGGATAACGCGCGCCTATTATTATAACGGTAGACTGTTGTTTTAAACATCTATATCATAGCCTTTTGGGGAAAAATTACAACTAGAATGTAGCTTACACTTTATTTGCATTCCTCATAGTACCAACATTATGAAAGATTTAGTTTCCTTACAATCTATTTTTACATCAAAAAATCATTTATTTAATATTTACGGAACACTATTTTTTTCACTGATATATCCATAGAATGTGTTTTATCAATATTTTTATGTTGTCCCTGATTTGAATAACAATTACATTAAAATAATATCTTTGTTTTTTACTATTTATGATCATTGGTCTCTGTATTGTTTTATGTAAGTCATTGAAATGACATTCATTTTATCAAATCTCATATCTGAATTATTTATAAGCATTGAAATCGTAAACAGAAAGAGAGAGAGAGAGAGAGAGAGAGAGAGAGAGAGAGGGGGGAGAAGGTGGTGGACAGAGAGTGAGAAAGAGAGAGAGATAGAGATAGAGACAGGGAAAGAGACTGAGAGAGACAAAGAGAGAGAGAGCCACAAAGACAGAGACAGATATGGAGAGAGAGAGAGAGAGAGAAAGAAAGAGTGAGAGAGAAAGAGACAGAAAGTCAGACAGAAAGACAGAGAAAGAGAGAATGATTAGAAAGAAAGAAGAGAATTGTAGTGCATCGGATATAAATGAGATGAGTTTCAAATTTAGCATGATCATAATTATGAGATGTATCCCTGCCCGTTGACATTCCTTACGAAACTGTACAAGAGATATGTCAATTAAAATATTCTTTGCACGATGTGACGCCTTTTAGCATGATAATGGGCTATTATTATATTCAGCAAAATAAATATCAGATATTCCGAATGTCAATTTGCGTTTATTATTGCCATTTTAATATTCTTAGTTATCTAGGCACAGTCAATGGAACAATACACTTTATATTTTGTAGAGTGTTGTTTTGCTTTCGTTTATCATATTAAGAGATTTGATGAAGTTTATATCAGGCTTTTGATTGTTCTTTAAAGAATTACGATTTGAAATCAAATCAAATCAAATCAAATCATTTATTCACTCGATATAAAAACAGATACACAGAATTGCGAATAAACGCATACATGTATAACAAATATAAAAATATGGACATAGTCAAATCAGTAGTTGACAGTACAAGTAACATAAATTGAGTCACGGGGATCAGATTACAGATCTATTTAAAAATCTTGTGAATTCGACCCCATTAGTATAAATTGCATTGTGTACTTTTGCATGTACAACAACAAGAGGGAGATAATACATACACAGCTGGGTAAGAGAGAAACAAGAGAGGGAGATAGAGAGAGAGAGAGAGAGAGAGAGAGAGAGAGAGAGAGAGAGAGAGAAGAGGAAGGAAAATCGAAGGAGAGAAAGGCAAGATGAGAAGTAAAGTTTAATACATACAAAATAATATAGGATGAAATTAGACCCAAGCAGAATAATAATAAATACAAAATAGAAAATACAAATTTTAAAAAACCCATACAAATCAGGGATATAACAATTAACATTGACATAAACAACAAACAACAGGTGACTCAATGCGAATAATATTGTAAAAGCCTTTCTTTGTATTGTCTCTTGAAAACATTCTGAGAGCATGCAACTCACCAACTATTTCCGAAAATCAACTCCGAGCCAATTTCAACACCCCATTATACATCCCGTAGAAATGATGTTCGGGTTTGATATTAGGGACTTTTAGATTCGCACGAAGACAATGGGGATTGCTACGATCGAAGTCCTTTTAAAGGCACACTGTCCCACTTGTAGCTACTTGCTCCCTCTATATAGAAAACTTCCCAAATCGGTGCCTGTTGGTCCCCCATGATCCTCTTTTTCTTATGTTAAATGAGAGCTGAGTTAATGAGATAGCCACATGTCACAGTGACCTCGATGGCTCACTGGGTGGTCTAATCCCTTCGTGCTGAAGTAGTAAAGCCTCCCTTTAATGCACTGCCTTGAATGGATGTCACTCAGGCGCGGATCTAGGATTTCATAGGGGAGGGGGCCCAACTTTTTTTTTTTTTGCTCCCGAAAATTTGAAAATCGCGCCGGCCGAAAAGTCGCTCAGTGGGGGGGGGGGGGGGGGGGGGGGGGGGGGGGGGGGGGGGGGGGGGGGGGGGGGGGGGGGGTGGGGGGGGGGGGGGGGGGGGTAGTGAGCATTTTTTATTTTTTTTTATCCCCCAAAAAAATTTCAATTTGCACCCCCCCCCCCCCCCTTGAGCGCCAGGGGGGGGGGCCCAACCCAAAAAAAAGGTAAAAATCACGTGATTTAACATGATTTTTTTCTCAAGTTAAAGGTTTTTTTAAGGTTTTTTTTCCTTCAACCCCCCCCCCCCCCCTGCGTACGCGCCTGACCTGACCTTATACCAGTACATGCTTTCTGGATGATAGGGCTAGTTTGCGGAGTATGGTCTGTTCTTTTAAAGCCCCCCCCCCCCTGCACTACTTAAAGCTACTTGCGCCCTCTATATAACAAACAATGCCTAATCGGTGAACGTTGGTCCCCCACGGTCCCCTTTTTCTTATGTTAATTGAGAGCTGATTTGATGAGATAACCACCTGTTAGTGACCATGCAAGGAGGTCTAATCTCTCTTGGCCAAACTAGTGCAGATAGGCTTTAAATGACCCATGGTATAAAACAGTTTTAGATATCAAGCACCAAGTTAGAAAAAAAAAATGTCTTTTTCCATACTGTCAACTTATATATCTAAAGCTATACGGTCACAAAGGTTCGTACGAATCTCCCTGTTTTTCCATTGTCTTCCCGAATTGCCATTGTCTGAAAATCGTTCGTAAGGCGTTAGTAGCAGTTCGTAAGGGCATTCGTGACCGAGGCTTAAGAACTTTAACACCAACTAAATTGTTACTGCATACAACATACATGTAATCAGTATGATATTATAACGGAAACAAGCTTTTAAAAATGAAAAATGACGGCCTAATGTCTCATGAAAGCAGCAGTTGAAAACACCCCAAATAAAACAACAACAACAAAACTCCAATCCGTCGAGCCGGATTCGTACCATCGCTTTGAACCTCTTCCGCCCTCCGCTCTACCAACTGAGCTATCGACGGGAAGCTGAATTCTTTTAACAAAAACGGGTCATCTGCTAACAAAATTGATGATAAATGGAAAGTAAGACGAAGGCAAGGACACAACTTAGAAATATTAAGATTTGGAAAAGGCATAGAGATTGTAACAGTATATTTGGCCTATTACACAAGGAACATGCATCATAAAATAAGTGAATAGACTTAGATATTATTGACCAATGTTTACAACTTTTGCATTTACATTCCGAATAAAATCGCACAGTGGCGGGCCCAACAAAACGGGCGGAATTTATCTTGACAGCCCCATAGCCTGACCATACACCCGCTGCAAGTAATACCTTCTTTTCCATTTTTCACATGGGGAGATTGTACGCTGTCATCTCAGTATGATGCCCGGTAAACGCCACTGCACATAACGGTATGTAAAGCTAACATTCTTAATTTTTACGACGAAACGTACGATTACCACACCATTAACTGTATTGATAGCGCTTATCGGTGTGATGTCCAAACATTACAATGACAAAACAAACTGCATAGTATTATAATCCGCCGTGGGAACAGATGGGAACATTACTATGCACAGACAAAAAGACGCCAAGCAGCTATGCTTTTGAGTCAGATAATGATATTGGTAAAGAGACTTTTCGAGATTCATGGTCTACGCGGTAAATTAAGATAACGAGACTCAAATACAATGTGACACTACTTTTACAGAACACCAATATGAGAGTAAATGTTAGGTGAAGAAGAAAAAAGGACGAAAAATAGTTTCTAATTGTCTTCAATGTCTTCACTGAAAGAGTCGCAAACCAAAGAAATTACAAAATATATAACAAAAATTAAATATTGAAATTAGCAACAAAAAAAATATTATAAATTTGTGCAAAGTTGGATTAATTTTCAGATATGAATTTACACCTGAGATTTATCTTTGTTGATTATCTCTTGGAGTGCAAACCTTTACAACTGCGATTTGTATTTGTTTTCTAGCGTTGTTTTGTTCAGGTGTTGGCCTTAAGAGAAACAAATATTGAATTATGCATTTTCTTGAACATCATGGGAAATAATCGTAATTTTACTTCTTTCTGATCCAAGTCATGTTGTAGATTCATTTATTGTAAGTTTGTTTTATTTTGTTAATCATCACCTGCATATGTCATCATGTTATATTGTTTAATTTTATGTTTGGAAATGAAAATAAATGAAATGAAAATGTTTTCTACGCAATTTCAAAGGGGCATTATATTAAGGGCAAATAACATCTTCAGGTAGGAATACTTTGAAGATTATCTTTATTTTTGATAGTTATATGCTGTCCATTAAATAAGGAATCATTTTCACAATGGCCCCAACAAAATGGCAGCTGTAAAGCAAAAAATGGCTGTCCGTCGAGCCGGATTCGAACCAGCGACCTAACGATGTCAGTACATTGAACCTCTACGGTCCTCCGATCGACCAACTGATCTTCCGATGGTCAGATGAAATTTTCTATTTAAGATTAAAAGTAATATCAGGTCAATTTCAAGAGTCCGAGGGTCAAGACCAGGGGCGGGGATTCCGGGGGGACGGGGGGACACGTCTTGCCCATGAACCCCACGCCGATTTACGCTTCTCTTGCTTCGCTCGCTTTGCCCTACCTGATCGAAAATACTTTAGCCCCCCCCCCCCCCTCTCCAAAAAAAACCCGTTGCTGCTCATTATACGCCACTGCTCCCCCGTCCCTCGCATTTCGTCCCCCCCCCCCCCGGTCATGAAAAGAAATCGCCGCCCGGTCAAGACTCAAGATATAAATGTCTGTTCAAAATTGTAAGTGAAAATGAATGTGGAGAGACTCTGCATAAATGTGTTTTGAAATTCCTGAACAACATGCAGGAACGTTTCTTAGTTTCAAAAGTAGTCTATTCCAACTTTTTTTAATTTTCTAGCTAATAACTGAATTAATTTGTTTTAATAACAAATATAGTCTTTAAAAAGAAACGTTCTACTTTAAGTTATTTGTAATATTCTTACTGGTTGTTCTTGCCCATTTGAAATGATTTTTTACATTTACCTCTGAAAAGATAATTTACGGGTTTAAAGATAAAGACCAGTTATGGCCATGCGATTGCATTGTGAAAGAAACGTTGTAAAATCGATCAGATAAGGTTGATTCCAACATAAAAAAAATCTTCTTGGTGCCCATGCCTTGAGCCATAATGCATGGCCGTCCAGAGGATTTTTTGTTATGTTGGGGACCGGGGTAAAATGCAATAAATTATTGAAAATTTATTGCATTTTCTGTTTTTTATTTTATTTATTGAAACTGCCCCCTATCCTAGCCCCCGCTGCGTACAGTCATGGTTCAGTTACAAAACAATGGCCCCGTAACTGTGAGGCCCCAGGATCAAAACCGTGTCGATGTGCTATATAAGTGCCCTTTTGTGGGGCATTAATCCTCATTACTGTCATTTATGACTTGAGGGCGTAGGTCCCCTAGTTAATAAGCATAGTAGCGTACACATGCTTTAGCAGTCCAGCAAAACACACATTGGCAAATTATTATTCAATAAAATCTGAGAATGTATACTATTATCTAGATCTATTATTTTTAAATAATTTTAAAAATAATTCCATAGATTGGGGTAAAACTAAAATATTCCACCTGTATGAGCGACAGTGTACATCCTATCGACACAAAATGAATTATAAATAAATACCAACGGATGTAGAAAACAACTTGAGGATGTTGGTGTCACATTGGTATTCATGGAATGGTGTTACATGTAGTTGGAGAAATTATGAATAATACAGCACCTTGTATTTCCGAAACGCTTGTTTTGTCGGCTCCACGATTCAGTTGGGGGGGGGGGGGAAGGGGCACTCGACCTGTTTGACTATGTTTCTTTCTCGCGAATTCCCTGCCAATCGAAAGTCTCTGAAATTTTGCCAGGTAGTGCACTTGGGTTTGCTACTTTTTTTTTAAGAGGTGGCACGGGACGGTAATGCCCCCCCCCCAAAAAAAAAGACAGATGCATGTTTCATCGCAATTATACTTGATTCACACAATTATTGTGTGATATGTACGTCCTTCTTGCACTAATTATTAAACTCTGGAACTATATGTATTTATATATCTATTTATGTATGTATTTTTTTTATGTTTTTAATATTTTGTTAATTATCATTAAAAAAAAACAATCCTATTCATTCAATTATTCTTTGTTGTTTTATAAAAAGATATAAAAAAAACTGTTTAACAAGACAGCCAGTATAACACAATACATTTAAAATACAAATTTTACAATGCGTAAAACAAAACAAAAGCGAAATATAGACTGATAATGGAAACAAGTATAAAGGCATCGTTAAATCTGAGATGCATGGCCCTACGTATTATCAGGGTCTGTGATATGGTGAAATATTAAAGCCCTATAAATTGCGCTTCAAAATAATCATGAAGTGCCTCAAAAAAGTAAAAATCTTGGAGACCGGTTTTACTATACTCAAATTTACCAATATAATGTAGTGTTATAAAAACCGTTGGGAAAACGGTTTTTAAAATTTCAATTTCCAATCATAAATATCTTGATAATCAGACAGGCGATCGGCTTGTAAAGACATGGGATTCCTGACTAACCTAAAGCTTTATAAGAATGATTGCAGCATGAGCTAAATCCAGGATTTTGTTTAGAATCTGAGGCAAAGATACCCAATCCCTTTAAGACTTTTAATCACGATACACAATTCAGCTTAAAATATTATTTTGTTAATACAGATAGAATACCACAGAGGGTTAGTATTTCGGGAGCAGTTTTTGTTCCCCATTCCCTTCCCTTTTAGAATTTCAGCAGAGCATTTATGGCCATAAATTACTATGAGTCGCCCCCCCCCCCCACCCCCACCACCACCCGCAAAATTCCCTCGTCATAGTAATTAAAGTATATAAAAGGTATCGGCAAGAATATGTGATGCTGGATTATTCACGCATTTCACATGTAAAGAACAGTACACATGTTTGTGTGCATTGTATGTGCATGATGTTAGGGGACAAAATTTATTGTTGGTGGATGGGTGTCAACACATTAAAACCATTAAATAAACGGTATAATACCCTGCTAGACTGGACGTCGCATAATCCGTCGTGAGAATATTATGACAGAGCAGGGAGGTGGGAATCCCACCTCCCTGGACAGAGGTACGTCCAAGAAAGGGAAGAGGGGGGGGGGGGGAGAGAGGCGGATATGGGGTTAAACACCTACCCCCCCCCCCCCCCACCCCCAACATGTCGGAAACTAGTGCTCTCGAACCAATTTCTTATACCCTTTTTATATCCATCTACATCCCATGACTTTCTTTCTGTCTTATATATCAAAATTAAAGATTCATCTTGATTTCGTGTTTTCCAATCTGTGCGCTCAGTTACATCATCAGTAATTTCTAAATCGTTGGTTTCATTAAAGGTACTATGTCCCATTTGCAGGCCCAAAAAATGAAAAAGTTAAATTCCAACTGCATTTGAAAGATAATACTTATTTAGAACTTCCCTAAAAAAAAGGGGGGCTTGAAAATGTCATCAAGTGGGAAAATAATGACTATTAGTTGTCAAATCGACTTTAGGGCTATAGAGCCCAAAAGTAATAGTCTTGATTTTCAGACAATTGTACCGAATGGTCATACGTTTTATGCTGCGCAAAGATTCAATCAGTTTAATCTTGGCCATCACAAGAAGTGGGTTATTGATGTAGACAAATGCTCATGTACCCTTTACAACTCTTTTCATGTTAGTTATTACCAAAGAAGAAAAAAGCCAGTCAGTCACTCAATAGTGTCTGACAGTGAAGTCTAGCAAGTAAGCGGGTTTCCTTGCATAATTTGAATATGAGGACACTGCTAACGTTTAAATTTCACAGATAGGACATACATGACATATTCATAATTCCTGCAAAGTTCTACAGAATTTGAGGTTGGCTGCAAAAGGGACATAGTACCTTTAAATAACACTTCTTGCTATTTCCATTCACAACTAAATGGACTTTATTTATGCGGTTTTCCAACAGGACACATTGGATTTATCTTAAACCATGTCAGCGGGTCATTAGATAGATAATTTCACGTTATATACTAGCAGAAATTAACTGTATGCTTTTTATCAACGAGATGCAATTAAGCAAAAGTTTTGCCCAAAGTTTGTGGCGAGCAAACACTAAGAGCCCCCCCCCCCCCACAACAAAAATGAACGGATGAATTAATCAAAGGATAAGAATAAACAAATTGTGAAACATTTTCTTAAACAAAACCACAAAATATTGATTTACGTGCGTTTACCAATACCAATATAGAAAATATGAAGAAGAAAAATTCATCTTGAAATTCGCATGAAAATTTCAAATTTCTTTATCTAGTATACAATCTATTTAAAATAATAACAATGCACACTTCAATTTGTCTAAATTCTTTTTCACCAAAAATGTTGCATGTAGAATTCAACGATGCATGTAAAATTGGACTAACAGCAGCAGAACATATTGGTGTAAAGCGGTCTTGGTTTGAATTATGAAAAGGAGGACATGCACGGGTTAAGGTTCTTTTCGAAATCCTTGAATAATTTATCTCAATAATGTTTGATTAATCCCTCAGGGTATATAAGGTCTATTGATTCGGAATCTACTTCTGGAATTACAGGGCGCTTAGAAGATAGATAATAAGAAAGATTAGGTGAAACTAAGTCCCTTCTTCTTTTTTCCATTTTATTGACTGGGGTAATCACATGTTCTTCAAAGCCTTCTGCAGCTATCATCGAGTCACGCTTGACTGGCTATTCGGTGTGATTTTCTAATGTTCGGCCTACGCAGACGCAATGTGGACCTCAGGTCCCGTCTACATACGAAATGTAATCCTTAGTAATTTCTTTCAAAATGTACTTTAAAATCCACTTGTCACTTCTTGATTAACTATGAAGTTTTCTCAACTTAACTAACATATAGCAATTTTTTGTTTTTACATACTCCTGTTTGATAGTTCTTTGTAGGTATTTTATTGAGACACTATACAACTGCACATCACCTGCATCAGTATACGAGGATCGATACATCCGACGGTGGCCTGTACTATATAGCGAAAAAGAAGAAGAATAAGAAGACGACAATAAAAACATAGGAAATAAACATACGCGATTATTCAGCGATTGCACATTGCAAATTGTACATTTCATCATCATTAAGTTTGTCAATTTACAGTCTTTTAAGTGAGCACTGAAGTGCTTATGGAATTAAACCTGTGATGTTGGTCTAACTTTGTTGTATTATGCCATTTTAATAATCTGTTAATTTGTTCGTCGATAAGAACGGAATACAACGCCTTTCAATGTCCTCGAGTAGTGGATAGTTAAGCTAGTATTTTGATGTTAGGCCTATGATTAATAAGATTCGTGTGAAATGGGCTAAATTCCTGGACATGAAGATTATCGTAACAAGAGGAGTTTACATAGCATGATGTCCGCGAAACCAGTGAATAGAGCTTTACAATTTGTTTCACGGCTGGGACAATAGACTCAACTTGGAGATGATAATGGTTCCCCTCGTGAGGATGGAACTCCTGCCCCGCAAAGAACTTGTTAGCATTCCGTATTAGATCTTTGTCCGGTTAATAACCTCATCGTACATCTGGCCAAACTCGTAGAATATTTTACAGGTTGCAAGTAAATGAATTCGAATCCCTCTTTTTGAAAGTGTTTCTTGTCTTTATTTTATATCGTTTATATGCCTTGGATGTTATCTAACGGCTTTGCATGATAACAGGTCGTTCAACCGCTTATGTACTTCCGTTCGTCAACCCGAGTTTATGTGCTATAGTATTGGAGTGATCGGAAATGCTTCTGGAAGATTTTATCTCGACGGCTCCCATCATAGATCAGATTCCCCAACACTTCTTGCCTAATTCATACGGCTTGGCGCCTCAGCCTCCAGCGGTTAATAACACCATGGATTTAGGACCACCACCAGTGACCCGATTGGTACCGGATAATTTGGCTGCAGCAGCGAGGTTGCCGACGAACTCGGTGTCTCGCATAGAAGCTGTCAAGAGTTTGCTCTGCTCCGAGTCGGATTCGGAGTTCAGCGCTCTCTCGGGTGATAACCCCAAGCTTGCCGGGAACTCCGGCCTCGGCCCGCCGTCGATACCCGCTGCAAGGATCCCCGCTCAAGCATCCTTCTCGGCGATTCCTCATCCGATTCCTCGCCTGAGCTCCGGCGCCGCTAACCTCTCAACGTCGCTCGGCGACTACCGTTCATCGAATCATCCATTCCATATCCCGTTGATGATTAAGATACCCACCAAGGTTAGGCTGCCACCGCAGAAGGACGGCAAGAGGATCAACCAGCACACCTACAAGACACATGCTCCAGGAGATGGGCTGTTGAAGATAGACAAGAAACTGGACACGGCTGCCTCGGCCGTCCCCGGAGCTCCCCTGGTCTCGACAGACAGACTCTACCAGAGCATCGTCATGACTGACCACGGAATCCTGAACATCATTAGCTCCAGCGAACCAGGTTCAAAAGTTCCCGTAAGTACATGAATATTTTTTAAACGGTTCAGTCATTATGTGTGCCGGTTTTCTTAAAATTTTAGTGTTCATGGTCGACATGGACAGGGGCGTACGCAGAGGGGGGGGGGGGGGGGGGGGGGTTAAAACCCCACCTTTGGTATTTTTATATGTGTAAACCCCCTAAAAAAAACTAACCCCCCCCCCCTTCCTTTGTTTTTTTTGTTTTTTTTAAATTAAAAAAAAAAAAAAAAAAAAATTATGCCCACGGCTAACGTAAAGTGACCTTACCCCCCCCCCCCCCCCAACGAAAAGACATGTCAAATTTTCAAATTTCGAGACAAAAAACAAAAAAAAGTGTCCGCTTACCTGATTGAGGTGTTATAATTATTATGAAAGGGCAGAAACTGAACTTTCTAGAAATGTGAATTTTTCTTCGAAATTCAGATACCGCCCGCCAAATGACTTTTTGGTTTCCTTTCTTCAAATTGCTTTTTATCACTCATGCGTAAAATATGCATCATATGAGTTGCATCAAATGAAAAAGGAGGATCTTTACAAATATGTGTCATTTAGTAATTATAATTGTGATCAAGTTATGAAAAAACATCGATAAATCTCGGTTTCGTTTTTTCTGGGTCGCACTGTATTATGGATGCAGACAAAATGAAATTAACAAAGAGCTCAGCAGAAACCTTCACCTGAATGGTGTCAACTTTTCCATCTGAAATCGAACATGACTTTGTAACGAAAACGGTCTATTTGCCAAGAAATGTTAATATCTCTCCCCTCTCATACAGACTCCGCCACCTTCGTACCTCAGTGTCTACTCCAACTCAACCGGGACATCATCGTCCTCAGTAGCACCAAGCCTGGCATCAACATCGTCATCGGATGACCAAACCCAGGCAGCGATGGCGATGACGTCGCTCTCGTTGACGCAATCGACATCGGTCAATGGTGTCAAACCGAAAAGATCTAGATCCAGAGGTGAGCAAACTAAGCAAACAGTAGTCATAGGCATACGAGGCTGGATTATTGGAGGACCTGCAGCCCCTTCCCCACCCCCACCCCACCCTACCCCACCCTACCCCACCCCCATCCCCACCCCCATCCCCACCCCACCCCACCCCACCCCACCCCACCCCACCCCACCCCACCAATACAAGGTTGAGTTGAATAGCATTAATTCCAAACGAATGTACTTACACAATGATGATGAAACAATCCCTTAAAAACCATTCATCCCAAACTCGAGCAAATGCGACGGTGGGATGCTTTTTGAAAATAGCCGGTGCTTAGTCAGCTGTTGTCGCTTTTTGAAGAGTTATACCTATCAAATAAAATAGACATTATCAACTACCATAGCATTGCAATATGGATGTACATGTATCCGGCCATCAGTTGTACTCTAGTTTGTTAGACATATTATTGTATTGAACACGATGAAATCAACTAATGTCAATACCGTACTGTATGTCCCAAAGAAATTATGTTCGGGTTATTAAAGCCTCGGTCACATATGCCATTACGAACTGCTACGAATGCCGAACGATTTTCAGACAATGGAAGTTCGGAAAGACAATGGAAAAGCAGGGAGATTCGTACGGCCGAATCGTTCATACGAACCTTTGTGACCGTAGCTTAAACGCGATACGTCATGTTCACACATTTCAAAAGGTGACGCACAATTAGGCTATTGAAATTGCTTCAGGTTGGATTTTTATAGCCCCTCGAAAGTGTTGGGAGTTGGGAGCCCCAGATGCACCAACAATTTCACTTAAGTTGTACCATAATGTGAAAGAGAATGTCATTTAAGACACACTTCTGCAAAGATTTCCCCCCCCCCCCCAAAAAAAAGGTGTTTGAAGACAAATATTGATGAAAGAATTCATAATTTGAGTATTCAATTCTACTCAGAAAACCTAATTTGTTTTCATCTTTCATCAAAATTCGACCTCAAACACAATTTAGTTTTGAAAAATCCTTGCAATGTGTCTTAAGTGACGTCCTCTTTCACATAATGATACAATTTAAGTGAAACTTTGCAATCAAATTGTTGGGGCTTCCATCATCGTGTTATTTGTGACTTAAGCACGGCTTTTCCTTATAATTGTCTCTCACTGTACTGTTGTATATTTCTTTCTAAAATGTCTTTCTTAAACCACAAACAAGAGCAGAATGTCTGGATACAGTACTCAGTATTGGCCCGATTCGACACTTATTATTTTTTGACTTTATTTTGTTTTGTTTTTTCATAGCAGGTGGGCTTGGTAAAAAGCGAACATCCTTTACAAGGAATCAAGTGTATGGCATGGAACGAAGATTTGATCAACAGCGATACCTAACCAGTGTGGAGAGAAAAGAGTTCTCGAACTCTATCGGTCTAGATGACCATCATGTACGTGTTCTTAGAAAGTACAGTCACACCTGCTTTAGTGACCACCTGTCTACAAAGACCACCTGTCTACAAGGAACACATTTTTTTGTGTCCCTTGAAAATGGTTTCTCATTGAAACATGTACTAAAAGAACCTGTCTACGAAGACCACCTGTCTACAGAGGCCATTTTTTGTGTTTCCCTTGGTCGGTCGCTATAGACAGGTTTGACTGTATTCATATTCTTTCTTTATCAAAAGCTTTTGAACTTTAGAAACTGGAACGTATGGTTCTTTTGTGTCTAATTGGGTGAATCTTCGGGAAGAAGTAGGCAATATTTATTATATTACTTGGAAATGTGGGCATAGGTGTAAAAGGCGGGGATTGGGGCGGGGATTGGGGCGGGTATGGGGGCTGGGCTTGCAGCTGCCCCTTGCCCAAAAACTACTTGGTCAGCGAGATGCCGGTATAATTTCTTTCGTTCATAAAGTAATTATCAATTGTGTTTTGATGACGAAATAATATTTTTATCATAAAAGGTACTTGTACTTTTTCTTTGCTCACTCGAAAATTTAGACACTGGAAATATGATATTTCGGGAACTAATCCAATTTCAACGTGTGCCCCAAGATCGAGTACGTCTCTATTTAGGATAAAAATATGAAATATTTTCTCAGCATAATTATGCCAAACCTGTAATTGTTTACTTCTTTGTTCAGAATGCAAAGTTCGTTATTGGTCTACGACGTACTGATTTTGTTTAATTGATGTCAATTCTGAAGTTAACATGAATCTCTCCGTATTAATGATTTAATTTCCCTTACTTTTACAGGTAAAAATATGGTTTCAAAACCGTCGAAGCAAGCTGAAAAAGCAAGCCGTGGTCAGTAGTAGCGGCGGCCCCGTACGACCCACCACCAACATCCGGGCTAAACCTCCTCCTGGGACAAACCCACTACCTCCACAACATTTCATAAGTCACGCGATAAAATCGGAAGATACGTCATCATCTGCAACGTCGTCTGTTTCCTGCCACCAAGCCATTCCCGCGCCACTACATCCAACACATCCTACTTCTGCCACCGATTATCATCAAAACATGAATGGTTCAATTCCGCCATGTATGGGGGCGCCGTTGATGGCACCACAAGCCAGTTCAGGCGTGTCGTACCAATCAATGAACTCAACCACGGCATCAGTACCGAATTCTTACTCTTCTTCTTCGACAATCCCGACGGGAATGAACGCGTTCGTAGCAAGCACACAGGGTGTTCCTGCCGCTATCGCTCCGGGTTCGTTCGCTCATCCGTACGCGCCTCAATACCACGACTCGAACGCGAACGCGAACGTCATGATGTCGTCTGCTACGCACAGTCATATCCCAGCGATGACAACGCAGGCTAGTGCGATGCACGGGATGTCGACAATGAGTGGTGTTCCTTTCCAGCCGCCTTACGGTTACGTATACGACTACGGTGTTGATCAAGGAACCGCTTTCGCTGCTCAAGGGTCGAGGTCGTCATCACCCTTCGGTAATTTTCCGTTCTCTCCAGGATTCCATTGTCTCCCGGACGATACAGGGCATAACTCTTTCCACCAGATGCCAATAGTACCTCCAGTGAATATGATGTAAAATATATTTCGTAATTTGCCAGCGGAATATTTTCAGTCATCTAGATTTCCTCATTTGAGGATTGGAACATGGCGGATGAAGTTTGAAGATCGCATTTTTATTTTGGACTTGGACATTTCGAGAGTAAATTGTTTTCTATCTCTTTTTTTATTTTTATTTGTCTTTTTCTTAATTTTGGCTTTTTGAAAAATCGTTTCTCTTATGAGCCAGATTAAGTTACGTTATTTTATGTTCCGTACAGTCATTATTTATTCTTCCTTTCAAATTATTAAATCAACACGAAAAATAATCTTCAAAATATATGATTAGGTAACAGAAGAGGCTGAACAAGTTTCATTTATGCTACGCTTATTATCTTTAGACGAAGTGAAAGAGACGACAGGCAGCCAGGTTACTGCTGTTTGAAGTGAATTTGAAATTCAAAGCTGGGCATTTTGTTTCAATTCGAAAATATTTAAATGTAATAAAAAAAAGTAGAATAAGTAAAATAAGATGCTTATAACATTTGTACTGAAGATAAATATATATATTTAACCCAAAATATGTCAGTAGATGATATTGAAACTAAAAAATTCCCTGCGTATATCGCCTTTTCGAACGATTTCCTTTCTGATGTTGACACAAAAACACGTCGATTTCGTAGTTTTTAAGACGTGTCGCTTGTTTCAACGGGAAAATATACGGTTTTAAGCAATAATTCTCGTACCAATTTGCGGCTAGCTTAAACGGGTCAGTATGTTTAATGCAATTTCACATTGATATGCCTTGTCTTGGAACTCAACTATATTTTTGATACACGAATTCACTGTTTATAATAAAAAGAATGCCACATCATCATCCAGTGTACTCTATCGCCTTTTTACCGAGAATCGTTTTGTTCTACAATTCTACTTTTTTCCCGGTAAATATAGCAATTTGACAAACCCCCTCCCCCTTTCCTATCACTTTAGCTTTTGCTCTATCGCGATTTCCGGCACTCCCAATATGTGTGTGTGTGTGTGTGTGTGTCTATCTCTCTCTCTCTCTTTCTCTCTCTCTCTCTCTCTTTCTTTCTCTCTCTCTCTCTCTTCTTCTCCCTCCCTTGAATCCCTCCATCTGTTTTTCTTGTCTCCTTGATTATCTATCTGTTCCCCTCTCTGTATCGTTCTCTCTCTCTCTCTCTGCGTGTCTGTAGTTGTTTTCCTCTCCGTCTCTCTCCCTATTTTCCATTTTGGGGACAGAGCAGACAAAAGCGTTTTTTTTTTTGAGAGGCATAATTATCACAATCAACCATGAAGACAAAATTGATTTTGTGAGTTATGTAGAGAAGAATATAACTACATGTATATGCGTTATTTTTTTAAGAGTTAAAATTTGACTGCCACTGTTTTACCACCAAAATACATAACATTTGCATGCATAAATTAGCATAATTAACTATGAATGTTCGATTAAAATTAATGGGTTCTGTAGATAATAATAATCTCTAGGCATAAACACCTGTATAAAGATTGGTGATTTGCCAAATATCCCCATAACTAAAAAATATGGGCCTTGGGAACCGACTACGGTTCTCCATGTTTCTCCGTCTCCAAATCTGGCATAACATTGATACTACACAACTATTGTATTTCTTTCTCAGCAGTCCCCCTGTCTGTTTCTCCCTCCCCTTCTCTCTCTCTCTCTCTCTCTCTCTCTCTCTCTCTCTCTCTCTCTCTTTTGCTCTCCCCTTTTTTCCCCATTCAAAACTTCGACAAAAAAGATGAATAACTAATAATTTAGGAAAATATCAATTCTTTTATTCCATGTTGGAATTAGCACAGACACGTTACATACATGGACACACAGGCGACAAATTATAATTTTGCTTCTCTAAGTAACACAGAAATTCGTTTTAAATCGTAATTGCAAGATGCAGTTTACATTTTGGACACTGAGGTTCAAGTTTAAATTCTGTTCTACAACACATGTTCCAGTGGCAAATGTCATACATGAATCGACGTCGATCCCCACTTCAACCATGGTCTAAACGCTATATCTAACCCTAAAGCAAAACACAACTTATAAATGCAATGTAACTGTAGTCCAGAATTTGGCCGAATTCTCTAATTCCCGAAATCCGAATCTCTAATTTGTGGATCACGCCATCTTCGGCTTGCAGCAGGTAGGGATGTGAGAATTTGCGATCGCGAAATGACATAAAATCGACAAGATTCTTGATTAACCTAACTGCAGTCCTACCTCTATTTCTTTGATGAAAAAAAAGCCAAAAAGCAAATGTGAATGGATCTAAATTCAAGTTCGGTCACCTTGAAATGTTAAAAATACATACTATCAGGTCACAAAATTTAGAAAATCATTCCCGGTTATATAGCATTTATATACGGATTTCAATTATCTATTTATTTCACAGGAAATTATAAAGCAATACATTCATGACATTTTGGAATGTACAGTCTGTGGCAAGTTGTCAACTTGATATAAATACTTGATATAAATATATTTCCATCTATGAAAAATAATACTTTTGATCTGGAGTAACAATAGGAAAACTACAAAGGGGACATAGAAACATCTCAGATGTCAAGGAATATAACTATAAACTTCAAGCTAAGAAAAAATCCACTTCTTCAAACTTTCACTTGAAATTATAACATAACTAAATGCAAAGCGAAAATAGTTGTTTCCATTACATAGTCAAAAGTTAGACTGCAATGAACGAAAGTAAATAAATAAATATAATTACTGGACTGAATGGGACCTTGGTGACTGAAACCAAGTTCATTGTCGGGAAAAAATAAATACCCTGATATATAAATCAGGAATTAACAAACAATAAAAGATGCAAGAACCGTGGGACATGGTTTTGACCACGAATGTCCAATTAGATCTGGGAATACATAATAGATTTCCATAAATTCTTTTATCCATTTTTTACAATAAATAACATCAAACATTAAACGACAAGCATCTTCTTGTTTGATAATTTGATTAATAAAAAGGATCACGTTTGGTGATAGTACAACCTGATAGTTTCCAATTTCCCCAACATTCAGAATTGTCATGAGTTTTGGAGCCAGAAGGATGTTATTACTCATATACTTCAACACAAAGTGAATGCCCCTCTGACTCAAAGCAGATGATAAGTGGAAATTCACCATCATTAAAAAGATATATTTAAGAGTCAAATAATTTTACACATGATCTGTTAAAAGCCAGAAGGGCGATAGCTACAGTATTAACATAAAGCTAACGCCATTTTGGCTCTCAGTAAACGACACGATACAGTGTAACAAAAAGTACGGTTGCTTACACACGCTCTTCTTAGAACTGCTTTAGCAAAAGTGAGATTTACTGGCAAAGAGCTTTATGTCATTTATCTTTTTTCTCTACCAGACTGCTTTTTAAAGTTTTCTAGGGTTCTTTTGGACCTTCCTATAGCAAAATCATTTTTAAAAAAATCAAATATTCTTCATAGTTATGATGTATGGTAGAACTGTACATAAGGGAGTTGGAACATAGCAGGAAACATGTTTTTAAATTTTGATGGAAGTATGAGATGAAATAATTTTCTTGGCCACAAAAAACTGAGTTGCAAGCTGAGTTGCAGAAACTGAAGAATTGTATAGATTCTTATGTTGGTTGGTGTATTGAAACTTTAAAAAACCTAAACAACAATACACGTATTAACAAAAAGGTCCACATTTGGCAATAAATCCACAAAGTATTTCTGCATCATATAATAATAATAACAATAATAATTACAGTGCTTATATAGCGCCTAACACTTACTTTGTCAGAAGTTTCTAAGCGCTCTACAATAATGCAGCATAATCACCCTGGTATAGTCTTGAGTCAATATTGATATTAATTACTTTTGCAATTTAAATATTCTCATTATTTTAGCATGTCTACAATATCATCATCTTTGAAATAAGAGATAGCAGAGTGCAAAACTGCATCAAGGCAACATTATGTGACAGTGCATCTGTTGGAAATCATCCGGCATCAATGAGGTGTACAATTTTGTGGCAAACAACAACTTGATTAAATATCTCTAGTTGACCTTTCCTTTTTAGAAGAATTAAAATATAGTGCGTCCCAGAAAAAACGAAAAAAAGACGAAAGACTTCATGCATGGCTGATTGTCAACGAATCAGAGTTAAGTCTTTTGTCAATTCTGCTTGTAACTATGGTAGGCAGCCAGTGAAACGAATTCGTTTGATAAAATTATGGAAATTCAAGCACTACTTTAAACAAACAGAACTTTGTCATTCCTTGCTCATTTTTCCTGATTGAGGTGTCATATGAAAGGGCAGAAACTCAACTTTCTAGAAATGTGATTTTCTCTCTGAAATTCAGATACCGTCCGCCAAATGACTTTTTGGTTTCCTCTCTCATGCGTGAAATATGCATCATATGAGTTGCACCAAATGAAAGAGGATCTACGCTTTCCAAATATGTGTCTTTTATTAATTATAAATGTGACTAAGTTATGATAACATCGATAATTCTCGGTTTCGTTTTTTCTGGGACGCACTGTATATACACACTGTACCAATACATTGCCTACTCAGAGCCAGAAGGGCATTAACTCTAGGTAAAAGTTTAGGAGTTAAAGCCCTTCTGAATCTCATCACACGATACACCTCTACCTAATGATAACGATCACAATCATTATCAGCAAAACAGAACATAGAGTACCGAAGTGTGACGTCCTACTGGCCAAGTTGTCAGGGTTGCTGGTCCCAAACAAGTTATTGCTAAACAACAGTGTGGTGGTCAAACAAGCCCCAAACACTAAAATTGCCTTGCTCCAGCCCGTTGCTTGAATGATTACACGGTGAACCTCATGTGCAGGCTCCAGTGTTCAAAACAAGTGACCTGGACAATGAGCACATATGATGTAGCACTGCGGTACCCTATGTAGCACTGTGCTACCCTATGTACATGTAGCACTGCAGTACCCTATGTAGCACTGTGGTACCCTATGTACATGTAGCACTGCGGTACCCTATGTAGCACTGTGGTACCCTATGTACATGTAGCACTGCAGTACCCTATGTAGCACTGTGGTACCCTATGTACATGTAGCACTGCGGTACCCTATGTAGCACTGTGGTACCCTATGTACATGTAGCACTGCAGTACCCTATGTAGCACTGTGGTACCCTATGTACATGTAGCACTGCAGTACCCTATGTAGCACTGTGGTACCCTATGTAATGCTATAATTATTTCAGTTACAAGTGTAGACATTATACACACATCGCATCACAATAAATATTTCATGTATAATGTTTCTAACAAAAGGCAGTACATATATATTCAGCTTTTCCACAACACAACAACTATAAAGGTATGTCAACCAATTTTAGATTCCTGCAAAAGAGAAAAAGTCCTGCAGATTGTATCCTGGGGGGGGGGGGGGCGTTCCACGAAACAATTAGTCAGTGGTTTTCACCGACTAATATCATTTTCACCAACAATTTAGTCAGCACTGACTAAATTTGACCAATCACAGGCCTAGTAAATAGTTGGTGACAATAGAACTGTCAGTGAAAATGAAAATGATATTAATCAGTGAAAACCACCGACTAATTGTTTCATGAAACGCCCCCCCCCCCCCGTTATGTTTTATACATAAACAGCCGATTCTAATTGGTAGATAAAATTGCATTCCATATTATTTAAAACAAATCGTCTGTTTGGAGCCAGAAGGGCATTAACTCTTTGTAAAATTATATGAGTTAACACCCTTCTGGCTCAAAACAGATGATATAGAAGTTACAATATATACACTGTTAGCTTGGATAAATGGATCTGAGGTACATGTATTGGGGTAGAAAGTCTTTTTCCCTGACTTTGAAACTGATAAAAATGTGCGAGGTCTGCCGGTGCCCGTTTCGTGTTTGAATCCTCAAAGTGGTGAATTGTTAATGAGTTACAATGTCAGTCTGTTAGAAATGATATTAGAAACACACTTCAAGTATGTATCCCATCAAGCATTGCATATTTCTACATTTGCGCTACAGGAACATGGACATGACATGTGACTCGGGACCATTGCAAGGAAACCAAATCTATATCATGGACAGCTCCAGCAAATAGAAGTTTCTTTGTTTTTTTTAAAGTTTTTTAAAGTTTTTTTTCAAAAAATTTGTTAAAGTGTTTGACAGGAATGCCAACTATTTTGAGACTTCAAAGGACATTTCCTTGGAATCTCTTGACTTTTAAATAGCACCACAGTTAATCTGCATACAAAATCAATCAAGGTATATCGAATCAGAGTCCTGTCTTACAAAAAATTGTGATTGATTGGAATCCACTCACAATGGATTTGATATCAATACAATACATAGAAGCAAATTTTTATCAATTTGTACAATTTAAGAGAGAACATTTTCATCTTCATACAGCACAGTTTATGTTATGTATTCAAAGTTCCTTTAAGATGAAAAAGACGAAAACCTTCTGTCTCATAAGCTGATCTTCTTCTTAATAACTAAAAAACATGTTCCTCGTCCTGTCACGCATTGAATTGCAACTCGGTACACTAAAAGTACTATGTCCCTTTTGCAGCCAACCTCAAATTTTGTAGAACTTTGCAGGAATTATGAATATGTCATGTATGTCCTATCTGTGAAATTCAAACATTAGCAGTGTCCTAATATTCAAATTATGCAAGGAAACCCATTTACTTGCTAGACTTCACTGTCAGACACTATTGAGTGACTGACTGGCTTTTTTCTTCTTTGGTAAGAACATACATAAAATGAGCTGTAAAGGGTACATGAGCATGTTTCTTCATCAATAACCCACTTCTTGTGATGGCCAAAATTAAACTGATGAATCTTTGCACAACATAAAACGTACGACCATTCCGTACAATGGTCTGAAATCAGACTATTACTTACTGGCTCTATAGCTCTTAAGTCGATTTGACAACTTATAGTCATTATTTTCCCACTTAAAGACATTTTCAAGCCCCCCTTTTTTTAGGGAAGTTCTAAATTAGTATTATCTTTCAAATGCCATTGGAATTTAACCTTTTCATTTGTTTGGCCTGCAAATGGGACATAGTACCTTTAATAACTAAAAAACAGGTTCCTCGTCCTGTCACGCATTGAATAGCAAATCGGTACATTAAAGCGATACTGAACTAATGAACTTTCTGTCCAAGTGTACTGTTTATTGGACAGCGCCATCTCATGGTCAACTTGTCATCAGTGAGGGTTTATTGCAGTTTGGTCTAATAATAATAATAATCTTTTAAAGTCCACTCCAAATTTTATTAAGTTAAACCGAAAATGGAAATTCTTTTTGCCCAATCGATCGTGAGCCCGTCAGCCACTGAGCAGCGCCAGATCGACGTTGCTCTATCCCTTAATGTTGAACGCCAAACAAGGTTGCAGCAACTCCCGTCTTTTAACGTCTTTTGGTATGACACGGCCGGGGTTCAAACCCACGACCTCCCGGTTGTGATGCGGACGCTCTACTGACTGAGCCAACACTCCGGTCATCATTATCTGCATGGTCTACTAATCATTTTGTCTAATTTCCAGTCGGTCTAATTCCCATTTTGTCTAATGTCCATTTTGTCTGCTATGCATAAGGTCTAACCATCATTTGATCATAAATAATAATAATCATCAAATGATTATTAGACCTTTTGTATGGTAGATGAAATGGGCATTAGACAAACTGGCAATTAGACAATTCACCAACAGTGAGTAACCAAATAGAGTTATCTAATTCCCACTTTGCAGACAGAGGACTCGATGCGAGAACCAACAGTGCGGCTAGGGAAGCAGCAAGTTACGGGACCATACTGCTGTACAGCAGACTAGAGATGACACTAGAGGGGATTTTGCGGTAGTGCTTCTAGTACAGAATGGCTTAAAGATACTAAAGTAGATTGTAAGTTTACAAGCCTCATATCATAAAGAAAATATTGATTGAAATAACAATAAATGAGATGTGAAGTATACTGTTTTGAGGTATAACAGTCTACAATGTAGCCAAGAGTTATATTTGAGCTCCATCATTAAAATGACATGCTCAATTTGCTGCTATATGTACACCTAAAATGGTAAAATATATTCTTTCTGTGTGCAGCTATTTATCTCTTACATGTGCATGTGACTGTCGTGGCTACTTAGAGCACAGCTGTATTCTGAACTAATCATATCGCAACAGTGTATTCAAGCCTTTTCAACCCTTTGTATCATTTAAAAATGAACCAAAGTAAGTCTCTACATGCATACAGTATTTGAGCGTCAACTAACGCTATAGTTCAGTCATCTCCTTCTATCTCCAATCAATGTCTGCTTGTGAGTTGTCTATGTGCTACCTGGCTTCGTGTTCGCACCATGGCGTTACTTCTTTGTCACATTTGAGATTTACATGCAGTATAGTACAGCTAGCTCCATCTACCTTCAATGTCTGTTTGCTTAGGAGTTTGTAGTCTACACTATCCACACCTGTTTCTAAATCCTTCCTGAATTGTTCCTGTATTGAATGAATACAAAATGATAATGCAAAATCTTATCATTTACTAAAAACGAAGGCATGCCTTGACTTTTTTTCAAGAGAAAATTTAGTAACATAATATATTTGGTATTGCAAACGTATCAACTACACAACATATTACAAACAAATTCATCTGACATTGTTTCAAAAATCAAATTGTGTGTCCTGAGAAATATTTGCCACTTGGTCTTTTCTGCTTCACCAGTTCAGAAGATCCAGAAATTAGAAATACAGTCAATGAGCTTCATTAATTGATGAATGAAAATCTTTGTTGGTGATAATATTACTTTTTTTGTGTGTGTTTGGTTGGCAGAAGTGCGTTAGCTCAAGGGAGACAAGAAAATCTGTCCTGAGAGGAAGATGGTCTATATGTACAGGGGTGTTTCACAAAGACTAAGATCAACTTTAAGTTGGACTAAACTATGGCAGGCCATTCATGCCACTGGTTGCTCTCATTATTGGTCTCTAAATCATGATCTTTAGATAATATTTTTCCCTTCAATAATGAACTATCAAAAAATGTAAACTCTGTAGATTTGTGACCATGATTTGTACGTCCCTTGAGAGACCAATGCCAGTAAATGGTGAGAGCAAACAGTGGAATGAACGGCCTGCCATAGTTAAGTCCAGCTTGAAGTTGAACTTAGTCTTTGTGAAACACCCCCTGTACATGTATACCGGTAGACCATCTTCCTCTCAGGACAGATTTTCTTGTCTCCCTTGAGCTAACGCACATCCGCCAACCACACAACAAAATTTTAGTATTAGGCCATGTAAAAAAATATACATGTTTAGCGTCCCCGTCTGCCTTTGGGGGGGGGGCTGCCTCCTTTAAAAAAAAAAAAAAAAAAAAAAAAGGTTAATTTTTTTTAAAAGAAAAAAACATGAAAGACCCTGATAAAATGGATATATTTCTGATTGAAAAGTAAAAAAAAAATGCTGACGGCCATCTTGAAAGATAGCCCGGAAATGTACCAAGCGGCCATTTTGAGCGGCCATTTTGAGCGGCCATTTTTTTTTGAAGAAAAAAAAAAGGGCCTCCTCTTCCTATCTTTCAAAAAGGCAGGACGCTAAACATGTTTGTTTTTTTATTTGGCCTTATCACCAACAAAGATTTTCATTCATTCATTCATCAATGGGAACGGGGCATATGAGAAACAAAACTTGCCTGTTTTTGATTTTGTACCCTGACCATATCTCGCTTTCTCTTCTTACTATCATGGATGTGATAGAATGTATCCTCAGGTCCCGTGCTTATACCTTCTGGTTTACTAATCTGTAATCAAAACAATCACATAACCACTTTTTTTATTAGACTGCAAATTAGGTCTAACATCAACGTTAGACTCTAGTTAGACATGACAATTACAAACTAAATTTACCGGGAGGCCGTTTCCTAACCAAATTATTTACTTATCAGTGCCTCGATGTGAATTATTCATTCACCTTACAAATAATTGTATTTCAAAAGTCATAATGCAAATTGCATATATTGCCTGTTGCTAGGAAGGGCAACCCATAATGTTTGCCCTACCTAGCAACAACTAATGTATGCAAATTGAATTCTGACTATTGAGGTTTTTATCAAGATGATCAACCTTTTCTGATCGACTCAACAACGTTTCTTTCACAATGCAATCGCATGACCAGAACTGGTCTATACCTTTAAAGGTAATACAAAGTTTTTGGAAATTTAGAAAATTGGGTGGATTCTTTACAGTTTTGATATATTTGGATGCCCCTGTGGATGTATGTTAAGCACTGGAAAATTTAGCCCTTAAAACACTTCTGCTTTCGAGAAAAATTTAATATAAAAATTTACCGGTGTTCTCGGTAAATTTTGATAAATTTCAAATAGCGCCTACCGCCGCCGATGGTTGCTGTGACCATGAAAATCTCATAATATGTAGTTGTGATATATAATTTCCAAATGGGAATAGCCAATCGGTCGATTAATATCTTGACCTTGAGAGGGAGCTATACATCATAAAGAGTTTACAATTTACAATTCCATAACTTTAGACTCCATAACTTTAGACCCGCGACAACAATCACTGAATATTGTAGGATCGTATATGCTTCCAATATGTTCAATTGAACCAAATTCATGACCCCATACCAAAACTTTATAATACCTTTAAATTTGTATTACTTTTTTTATCCTTTATCAGATATTTTCCCAAAATGTTCAATCCTCTGATTCTTTTATTTCTCTGCTTATAAAATCAAATTTGGTACCAGGATTGACTCAGCCTGAAATGTTTGTGTGCCATGGTATAAAGAGAAACTACCATCATGCTTATGATCTTACTTACCTCTAAATTTACTTTCTTCAGTCGAAGGTAAAACTCGTCATCTTCTCGGCCCCATCCCCAGAATTTGTTAGACATTCCATTCACCTGAAACAGATAGGTGTGACAAAAAAAGATACAGTGAGAAAGAGATATATATGGCAAAGATGAAATTAGAGAGACAGAGAGAGAGAGAGACAGAGATAGACACAGGGACAGACACAGAGAGACAGAGACAGACAGAGAGACAGAGAAACAGAGACACAGAGAGACACAGAGAGACACAGAGAGAGAAAGCGAGAGAGAGAGAGAGAGAGAGAGAGAGAGACACACACACACACACACACACACACACACACATACATGTAAACGCCTTCAATCGGGGAGGTAGGCAAAACACCATGAAACTGTGGAGGTAATAAATATAGGCTTTATAAGCAATATTTTATCAAATTTGAGGAAAGAAAATCACAATAAGCCCATTCCAATGTCAAAAGATACTAAAAAACGTTTACTTCTTCTTACACATGATTCGTCTGAATTTGAGCTATGAAAGTGCGGTGTCTGCATCTAGTCATTGTCAATCGGGGAAGTAGGCATAAGACCTAGCAAACGTGGAGTTTGTCGATTTTTATCTTTTCCTTGTAAACTTCGAACTAACTCATGCAAAAAAGGATATTATTATGTTTGCTTGTATTTAAAACAATGAAGGCAATACTGTCTTTCAAATCTTAATTTCCACAATATAATATCAATCTTAGAAACAAGAGTTATGGTCAACAGTTGACCGTTGTGTATCATGTAAAAAGTCTTGATAAATATGATCTTGATTTACTGTATGGAAGCCAGTGGCGGATCCAGCCGGCGGGAAGAGGGGGGGGGGGCCCAATCCGTGAGAAAATATTAGTTGCGACTCAGCCGTCGGTGAATAAGCGGGGGGGGGGGGGGGGGGGTAGGAAGCATTTTTTTGGGGTGCAATTTTTCAGGAAATATTTTGCGCCGACTTAGTCAGCCGGTGAATAAGCGGGGGGGGGGGGGGGGGGATGAGACCACTATTTTTTTTGTGTGACCTAATTCGTGAGATTTTGTTGTTGTTGACCCGTCACCCCCCCCCCCCCCCCCCCCCCCCGTGGATCCACGCCTGCAGAGGATCCAGCCGGCGTCAATGGGGGGGGGGGGGGGGTAGCCAAATCTTAATACAAAATTTAGTGCCGTCTCAGCCGGCCGGCGAATAAGCGGGGGGGGGGGGATGGGGCGCTTTTGTTTTTTGTTTTATAAAGGTTAACTTTACGTTATTATCCTTTTTTTTTTTATCGTTTTGGGGGGCTGGGGGGGGGGCCGGGCCGGAAAAATCGCTACGTGGATCCGCCCCTGATGGAAGCCATTACAAATGTAATCCTAGGAATCCCAACATCAGTTCCACTTACTCAGGTTCAATAAAAATGTTGGCTTAGCTTTTATCAGTGTCAAGAGATCAAGGTAATTTAAAGGGATTGCCCATGAACTGTCACACTATATTGTGTGGCTCAGAAAGAAAGAAAACCGGATATTTCCAATTACAATGACATAATGACTCAAAGTTGATGATCTTGACATCATTTTTTATCATTTCGAAAAAGAATGATCTTCTTAATGAAGTAAGAATTAGGTCAATGATGAAGTTGTAATTGTAGATCCCAGGTGTTCCGTTCTTTCTAGCCCCCCCCCCCCCCCCCCCCATGTATATAAAAACCATTATTCTATCATAGGGATATTTATATTTCTTTATTTTTGTTTTCGGGGGGAGGGGGAAGATTTCGGCAATTCAAGGAAAGAATACAATTCATATTTGTAAATGTTTTTAAATTAATCGTTATCACTAGTGGTATAGAGTTTGGATTAATATCATTGCTTCTTTGTATGAGATTCCTTTTGTTCTCTTACTATCATCAAAATATGTTTGTAACATTTATTCTTTTCTTATACATGTTTGCATTTTGACGTATCGACTTGTGAAAATGTTATGTTTTGTGAATAACGTTTATGTCTTTTGAAGAAAGAAGACACATATACAAAATAAAGATTGAGCTTGTTTGTACTATATTGCGTACTGATATGTCTTCATTATTTTAACTGTAAGGAATCACTATATCGCAAATGATGTTACAGTGCTTGCACACGTTGAAATTATTAATAGATAAGCTGGGAAAGATATAATGAAGGAAATTAACTTTAATAATTCCACTGTACGTACCAACGGAACTTAATGACACCACCACACAAAAAGTTTGCAAAACTTTCTCCTGTGCTCCTCTCTTTCTCTCTCTCTAACTATATCTTCATTCAATTTAAGGACGAAACTGTCATCTTTTTCAACATGTTTTAACAATTCCTCGATCAATGTGGTATCAAACCACTTTCCCTGAATATTTTCTTTCCTTTCATCCTCGAATTCTATTAAATTCTTTAACACACCTCCTGCAAACATATACATACTTGCCACTATAAAATTGGATATAATTACAGTTTTAAAACTATGCAGTATTATCTAGCAAATCATTTTCTTTCTTAATTTTAAAATATGACTTATGTTAAAGAGGGAAAACAAAAATCACAGAATTATCATGTTATTTCTATAAATATCTCATACACCAGCAGGTGTATTGTACTACAGAGGAAAAAGACGAGATAGAATCAAATAAATGCCAATTGTAATAAACAATAGTTTATCTTCTTTGAATTTCTGTAAAATATACTTTATTTCGATACAATTATTTGACAGTCTTCAAAGGCACATGCAAATCATGAAATTTACAAGAGACAAGTTAAACACGTCCAGCGATGATATGCAATTAGGAGTTAAGTCCGAACGTGTACATAAAAAGGGCATTAGTACCAATCAATACAATTGAACCACAGGCATTGCACCACATTTGCAAAAATCTACAGATTAAACATGCATGTAGTAGAAAAATGTCTTATAATTGTGATTACGAATAAAGAATTATTTCTAACATCACCTGGGTAAAAGAATGGTGCAATATTGTGAAGTTGACATTGCCACAGAAAATGAGGTTAGAATACAAACGAAGGCAAAATAGATGATATTGATATCATTTACTTGGAGAATTGATCAACTCAGCCTACGCATATTTCATGATTTCTTTGAGGTCTTGTTAAAATAACAGATCATATTACTGTTCATTCTTGGCCGGCCATCCTTAATTTATACACATGTATAGTATATTTGTGTGTTTGGAATGATATGAAAGGTTGAGGCATAAAATGAATTCTGCCACTTAAATAAATGGGGTTTACTACCGCAAAATCCCCAGGGATTCTAAAAAAAATCTAGAATTCTAAAACCTAAAAACAAAACCCACCTCAAACCATAACAAGAAATTAAGCAACCAATTAATGAAAACAAAAGATAACATCTGTAACAACTTTGAACAACATAACTCATAACTAGAAATGAAGAAAAAAAGAGCCCACTGCTGTAAACACACAGCAAGAAAGCCAAAAGCCCTCTCTTGGATCCAGGCAAACAAAGTCTCCTTGAATATTAAACAAAAAAAATAATTAAATGTTATTTAGCAATACTCCCATCAGCCATAATTGAACGCTTTACAAAAAATGATGCTTTACACACATACCAAACACGACATGCAACACGTACAAACTATCATCCTCCCTAACCAGGGCAGTTTTCGCCATAAAAACTATTTCATACACAGGACCAAACTACTGAAGCACCATTGATCCGAATCTCAAATAGCTTAAGAACTGTTGCAGCTTTAAAAAACATATCAAATTGTTAGTATTAAATTTGTACATGTAATGCACAAGTATACTATTTTTTTCTGGACTGTGACTCCCGACCTTGAATATTCTATTCTAAAAACTTCCTTTTCTCTCTCCTCATTCTTCTCCTGACCCCCATGCTTTACCTTCCCTTCCTAGTTCTCTTCTTTCTTACATCCATCATCCATATCATTTCATTGTTTTATCTGTATACTCTGATTTTGTATCATCATACTTCTACCTTATAATGAATGACACTGTGTCAACATTATTTTGAGGAACTTAAATTCTACAAGCTATATGCTTTTGATTAAGTTCCTTTTTTCACATGTAATTTCGAAATTATTTAGTGTGAAATAAATGAAACTAAACTGAAACTGAAGGTCAAGAGTCACTACTGCTCTCTAAGAAAATAGCAGCCCCTAGGTAGAGTACTAGCACACCACACAGTTTGCTAGAAAGTCCTGATTTATATACCATTTTATTTTCTTTTGTTGTAAAATCATGTGATACATATAAATATGAATGCGTTAGTATTTGAGGGATAATTCCCTTTTCAGTCTGACAAAATTAATAATATCCATTTTTCCAAGTTTCTCAAATATTATATATGAATATTTGTCAGTGGTAACAATAGTACATTCCAAAGATACCATTTAACATGATGGAGTTTGATTTGGGGGCAAAATGGATGTAAAAGATTCCAGATATTAGTTTGATGAACATAATTACGTAGAGTTTAACAGTACCTAAGGTTAAAAAAGCTACACAGCATATCTGTTTTTTACATTCCTATCATAGCATCATCATTAGTTGTGTGCTATACATTTAACACAAATCTGACGCAATACAAATTTGTTGGAGAAGCCAACTTTTGAACAATGATGAAGAATGAAGGAGAACTCACTGACATCACAAATCCCCCCCCAAAAAAAAATTGAATTGAATCAGCAAGAAGTAAGGTGAATCATATTAATATTGTAGGTTTATATGATTATACTGGAACCAACCCTTTATTATAGCCCTTTTTATTTGTTTTGTTGCAAAGGTATTACAAAAAAAAAAGGTTTTGGGTCCCCGACCCCCATCACAACTAATTATTCACATTACAACCATCATCTATAGTCTAGTGCTTAAACACTAAATTGACATATTTTATGTATGTGGGAAATCTGAGAATAATATTCAGATCTGTTCATATTAATTCACAACAAACATACATTCGGTTTACTTTTTAAAGGGGGCACTGATCATTGACTCCCCCTCTATTTTTTGCCACAATTATACTAAATCTGCAGAAACTACTGCATTGCTAATTAAACAAAAGTGTACAAATTCTATCTCTACACTATCCCATATTAATGGCTTGTACTAAACACTCAGGTCGCGGCTCGTTTGGCCATTTAAACAAAATGGTGTCTTCAAATCGGTTTTTAAGGGGGAAAATATTATTTCAAATTAGTGACTGTTTTTACACTCAGGTCGCGGCTCGCTGGGCCATTTATTCAATGATGTCTTCAAAGGGGATGCGTGGGGAAATTTTCTTAAAAAAGAAGTTGGAAGTTGTGATTATTATTTTTTTAATGATAGACAAATAAGAAGATTAGAATTAAGGCTGGCATTGGGAAAGACAAAATACTAGGTGATTAAAGTGGATTTTAGAGAAAGTGTAATACTACAAGGGAAATGAACTGTATATTTGATAGAAACAAGGAATAATGGATAGAATGAGAAGATGAATTGTGGGAAATTAAGAACTAACAAGAGAGGATTACATAAACAAAGAATGAAAGAAAACAAATATTTAATAAAAAGGGAATTGAAAGAATTCATTGGCCAGATTTAACAGTGATAAAGATATAAAGAAAAGAGTGGAGGAAATAAAGATTTACATGATAGAAAAAATATGAGAAATAAAGGGGTAGAATAAAATTTAGAAAGAATATTTTTTAAAGACTGACAAATATGAAAATAAAGCGAGGAATAAAACTTGATAGGATATTACAAGGAATGATGGAAATATTCATTTCATTCTTTCATTCTTTGTTTTTGTATTCCTCTCTTGGTAGTTCTTAATTTCCCACAATTCATCTTCTCACTGTATCCATTCTTCCTTGTTTCTATCATATTAATAGATCATATACCTATGTACTATTACACTTTATCTAAAATCCACTTTACCCACCTAGTATATTTGTCTTTCCCGATGTCAGCCTTAATTATAATCTTCTTATTTGTCTATCATTGAACAAAAAACAATCACAACTTACAACTTCGTTTTTAAAGTAAATTTCCCCACGCATCCCCTTTGAAGACATCATTGAAAAAATGGCCCAGCGAGCCGCGACCCGAGTGTAAAAACAGTCGCTAATTTGAAATAAGATTTCCCCCTTATATTAAAAAGCCGATTTGAAGACACTTAAAAAAAGATGGCCAAACGAGCCGTGACCCGAGTGTTTTTCAGCGCGCCGCGACCCGAGTGTTTAGTACAACCCCATAATAATATCAGAAACAACACAAGTTCTGTCCAAAATGAAAAGGGGCACCCTTTACACATAATAAGGGCACTCTCCCTTGATGATGATATTAATACACTATACTGAACGTGTTCTCATAATAAATGTTGTTTAAGTTTTAATTGTGTCACAAATGTACAAGCATTACACTAGTCAATTCCCCTACTGCCTTCTTATGCTGCCATTATGGTATGTAAATACAAATACTTGACTGTTTGATTACAACTTCCACTGATTTATTTCGTTAAAAAATCTATGGGTTTTTTTCTTGTTCAAATAGGATATTTCCAACTCATGCTGCAAAATTCTCATTGTAATCAGTACATGTTGCCTAAACGATATGCTCCCTGTCATTGATATCTGGGAGTGGCCAAGCATAGGTCCACTAAGACCCTAACACAATTACAAATTGCCGGATGCCTACAAAAATGATAATAAAACCTCAAAATAACAAATCCTTTGCCAGTAGAGTGGGTAAACATTTTATGAATACATGGAGAAACCAAATATAAAAGAATACACATTTTAGACTGTAATAACAAGAACATGCCTTGTAATTTATGAGCATTTTCAGCAGTTTGGTGACTCAAAACAAAAGCATGTGTGTATTCAATATAAAAATGGTGATTTGATATTAAAGGGAATGTTTTTACCAAGGCTGTGTTTTTCTGCTTTTGGTAACCTTCGAGTTTCTTACGTAGTCTTTGATGTTGACCCACGTTCTGTGTTTCAGCACAGCTTCAGCTTTCAAGCATTCGTCTATCGCTCTCTTGCCAGGTAGCTTAGAATGAACAGTCATAAAGGCTCCTAAACGTCTCTGGACAGCCGACTTTTCCGCATCGCTCCATGCTGTCTTTCGTTTCTTCCTTATTGGCTGTTCATCAACCTCTTCCAGTACATGTTGCGTTTTCCTTTGCCTTTTGGTACCTAATGAAAGACAATAACAAAAAAATGTTGCAATTATACTATGCAGAATAATAAATGCAGTATCACATACTGTTTCTCTGAGTCTCTGACCCATGAACTTGAAGAGTGCATTACTGTTATGAGGATGGAAGGAGAGGAAGAATATTTAAATCCTCTTTTGCAGTGATGCAGAATAGAGTGTGATCCTGGGAGGAATACACTTAAACGATTTTTTTTTGCGGGAAGAAAGCCATCATATAATTTTGTAAAGCTCATATTTCGTGAAATTATGGGCATCTACCGTTTAGGGGAGTCGGGCACAAACAAGTCTTTAAATTATCTGACAGTGTCATGACAGATGGGGTTATGTTTCACATATTCTACCCGGTTTCTATTGGTCATTTATTTTGCTAATCTAGCTCAGTTTTGGGTTTATTTGGGAGGGGCTCCTGGCTGCCTCCATTTTCATCCATTTCCTAGTATATTGTAGTGATTGCTGTGTGCATGAAAAAAAGTACATTTTGTATTACCTTGACAACCCCTGACTCCCAGTCTAGAACAAAAGGGCCACGATCACATAATACTTTCTGAGTCTATATTATTGTATGTACACAATTTTTTTTTAGTTTAGAGAAGTTTAGATATAGAGACCAATTAAATTCACTAATAGATTTTCTCCGTCATTGGCAACAGCCTTTTTGTGAGGCTACATTACAATTATAATTGTGCTATAATTTTTAACAATTCAAAATGCACAAATATTGGTACGTGGTGATTTCAACAGGAAAAAGTTTGGTTTCACTTTGGCTTTTGAGGATGATTGAGAGTGCGGTACAATAGGCAAAATTAACATTTAGGTTTGCAAAAAGAAATTTTTTAGATGCTCTCATTGGACTTAAAGTCATACCTTTTTGGGAGCATCCAGGTAGCTGACGTTCGACATCATGATCACCAGAATCAACATCGCTGTCACAATTGTCATCACATGATTCAGGTCCCTGTTCTCCAGTGTCGATCTCTGTACATAAAATAATAATCAATAATATTCACCAAAAAGAAAATCTGGGTCAACTGCAAAGAAAACATACTTGTAATTTAAAACAAAAGAATATAATCAATTATTTCTAAATACAACATGGTAGAATTGGCACCAGGTATATGCCACATGTGTGGATCGAGTCAAACAAATGCCTTAATTACCCCTAATCTAAATAAATTGAAACAAACAAGTGAACAATATAGTGAGGAATATTTAACTGCATGGTTCATTTGAAAACAACACTTTTCATTAATTCAATAATGTTGCAGCATGTTTATCAATTTACATATTTTGTATTTGATAATTGTCAAGTTGAGTGGAAATCAGAAATACTTGATTCTTAAAATGAGTACATGCTACATGGTTTGTTATTCATCCCACTCATCCCTCGCCATGATGTTTCTCATCTCATTAGGGTTTGGATTGAGATCCCCACTGTATAATTCTACCCTCATCACAAATTTACCTTCATCTAACTTGATTTGAAGCTCATCCAGACTTTTTGCAGTGCCAATCAGCTGGACCGGGTTCCCAGCTTTTCCCTCCATGGCGAACAGGATCTTTGATATTTTGGCCACCTGCATAGCAGCATCTGGCAGTCTATAATACTCCCTATGTATCCTAATATCGTGGCCCATGAAGTTTGCTAAGGCGTCCATCTCATGGTCCCTCAAGCTCATTAGTTGTGACATGGTAGCTACATGCTTCCGTAATTTTGTGGATCGAAGTGTTGAAGGATTTTGTGCTCCACATGCTTCTGACAGCTCACGGAGAGCATCTGACCCTCGAACATGAGATGTAGTGTCACTATTGGCTACAGCGAACAGGTATTTGTTGCTTGGGTTTACACCTGCTTCCTCCCTGTGGGATACAAGGGTGTCTACACATGATTTCATGGAGTCTGTCACAAGGATCGGCACTGTCCTGCCACGTTTTCCTACTACCTCAACTCTCCAGAGAAACTTTACAAGATTTTTTTCCCAGTCTTTCAGCATCTCTAGTTGTCCTTCCACCATATGAGATTCACCTTTCTTGATTTTATTGTAGTCATCAAGAGTCATCTTGCTGATTTCCCCTTGTCTCCTCCTATTAAACACAATGAGATGAGCCAGCATGGTCTTGTTGAGTTCTCTCCATGTGCTATGGTTTTCGATTGCGGTCCCAGATGACAGTTTGTCTACACAAAGTTCAGCCTGTACCTCTAGGTGTCTTGACAAAGCCACAACATCACTCGTTAGGGGTAGGAGTTTGGGCTGGTTTCGTTTCCTCTGGTACAAAGTTCGTAGAGCATGAGTAGAGATTTCAGATCCCCAACAAGTGTCCAGCAGCTTGATGAACTTTTCTACAAGTTTCTGCATGTCATCCCCATCTCTGTCCATCAAAGCCTTACTCAGGAGCACAAAGGCAGCCTTTCTTAAGGTATGTCCCAGCTTAAGTGCTAGACTTGGTGTATTGAACAAGTGGTTCTCCTCATCAAAGCCTGCCACTTTCTTGACAGCACTCAAGACAGTCATAAAACCATTTGGTGATATCAGGGAAGTCAGACTTGCCTTGCCATTGCAGCTGCAACGTCTAAACTGAAGTACAAGTCTTCCTAGTTCTCGTAACTTGCATCTGATGTGGTTGTGCTGTTCTTCGTCATGGCCCAATTTCTTAGAGTACACCTTGGCCAATTCTAGAATCAACTGATCATTTAGAATGCAGGCCTTGATTTCATCATCGCTGAGACCACTCAGTACTTTGTGTGTTATAGAATCTCTTGATGTGCAGGGCACTGGTGGAAGCAAGAGTCGACCTTGTGCTAATAGTCTTCTTCGTTTTTTCTTTTGCTCCTTAGCCGGCTCTTCTTGCTTCAAAATGCAGCGGTGTTTCCACAATTCGGCTTTCGCAAACCATCCCAAACAATCTTTGCAAGGCTGATAATCACGGGGCTTTGCTTCACAAGAAGGTCTATATACGACCACAAGCTCTCCATGACCCTTTTCGAAGACCCTGTAGTTGTGCATGTGATTTCCTTTATTTCTTATCAATGTCAATAGCTTATCCTTTTCTTTTCGATTCGTTGCTGCCATGTATTGAGCCACCTTTATTTCATTGGAATGTTGTGACCGCAGGTGATCAGGAAGTTTTTTGTGGGGCTTCTCACACATCATGCAATAAGCTACCTTGTCATATTTTCGCCCTCCTTGATTGTTGGTCTTCATCACAGTTATCCCCTCATGGTCAGCATCAATGCCTCCATATCTTGATGATGCCTCCAATGACTGATCTGATGACAGAGATTTCAGTGATCGAGTGATGCCATTTATTGATGTACATTTAGCCTTAGGCAATGATGCTTGAGAATTATTTAATGAAGTCTTCCCTGAAGAGTCAGAATCTCCTTGAGAATCACAGACATAGTCTGGATCATCATCACTATCATCATTATGGTCAGATAATGTGTCCTCATTATCACTTGAAAAAATATTTTGTGAAAGGGTTCCATCTGGTACCATCAATGCTTGTGTGGCAGGCTCAGGGAATGGTTCCCAGTGCTCTCGGTTATTAGGGGGGTTTCTGCATAGATCATCAGATGTGTCATCATTATCAGCAAGAAAATTGGACAGTGAAAGGTTTCTATCTGGTTCCATTAAAGGTTGTGTGGCAAGCTCAGTAAATGGTTCCCAATGCACTTGGTTATTAGGGGGGTTTATGCATGGATCATCACATGTGTCATCATTATCAGCTGAAACATTAAACTGTGAAATCTTTCCATCTGATTCCATTAAAGCTTGTGTGGCAGGCTCAGGGGATGGTTCCCAATTTGTTTCGTTATTAGGGGGGTTTCTGCATAGATCATCAGATGTTTCAGCATCATCAGTTAGAACATTGGAGAGTGGAAGGTTTCCATCTGGTTCTATTAAAGGTTGTGTGGCAAGCTCAGTAAATGATTCCCAATGCACTTGGTTATTAGGGGGGTTTATGCATGGATCATCACATGTGTCATCATTATCAACTGGAACATCAAACTGGGAGAGCTTTCCATCTGATTCCATTAACGCTTGTGTGGCAGGCTCAGGGGATGGTTCCCAATGTTCTTGGTTATTAGAGGGGTTCCGGCATGGATCATCACATGTGTCATCATTATCAGCTGAAACACTGAACTGTGAAATCTTACCATCTGATTCCATTAAAGCTTGTGTGGCAGGCTTAGGGGATGGTTCCCAATTTGTTTCGTTATTAGGGGGGTTTCTGCATCGATCTTCAGATGTTTCATCATCATCAGCTCGAACATTGGACTGTGAAAAGTTTCCATCTGGTTCCACTAGTTCTTGTGTGGCAGGCTCGGAGAATGGTGAACAAACTTTTTCTGGGTCTGGTGGGAGGTTTGCAGAATTTTGCAGAATTTCAGGTTTTTCATCTTGGACTCCACTGTGTAATTGAGTAGGACTTGGGAATACAAAATTATCTCCCACCCCATAATCATATAACACTTCTTCACCTTCTTTGATTTTCTTCAATGAGAAGAGAACCAGTTCTGGTTCATTGTGAGGGTTCTCTCTAATCTTCATTCTGCTGTTGACTTCACCCCTCCAACCATGGTTGACGAGTCGTCCCAGTTGTTGTTTAGTTGGTTCGACTGATGCATCCCTACTGGAAATGAAATTGAAAAAAAATGAAAACATTAGATTCATCAATGTTTAAAATTACAATGAATCACTGAAACATACAAGTATATGTGGGTTACAATTTGTGATTTCACTTTAGGTTTTCTCTGTTGTCAGATATTATTTGATTAACTGTTACTTTTCAAGTAGGGTATCACTCAAAGAAGAATCGTTACAGTCATGATTTTTGTTAACGCATGGTTAATTTTAGGAGGAAATTTGAAATACAAGTAACATAGGAAACAAATAGGTAACATTACATGTAGGCATTGGAAATCATAACCAATATCATGAACATTAAACATGCATATGTTTACTTTTCATAAAACAAGATTTGCCTTAAAATTGTAATGCTACAAAATGTCACCGTGCATCAGACAAGAGTACCGAGGCGAAAAAAGACGACGAACTAACCGTGGAAGATTTTTTCAATATAAATACAAATAACAAAAAAAAAAAAAAAAAACACAAAGGTCGAATAACGACACGCCCTACAAGCCACGGGCAACAGCATTGCGAACAAAATATATCCTCTCAAGACCCTCTGAAATACGAGAGCCAAAGACATTACATGGTATAACAAAAATAACAAAAAAGAGAGAGAAGCGACCAAATTGGGGAAAGGGCAAGGAGAGGCAACAGACTAAAGGGAAAATGTACAATTTCGGACATATCTATCCACAAGATGTTTACACCGGGTGGGAGAGATGGAAGAAGGCTTCGGCAGGGGAGAAGGAACATGCGGAGAAGAAAGATGAGTCCAAGGAGAAGAAGGGAGGGAGAGATGAGGAAAGATTAAAAAATAGCATGGGAAAAAGGAAAAAAAGCATTATGATAAACAAGAACAGACGTGTAGAATGAGGGGGGAAAGAAGAAAATAATCTATCTAATCTTTAAAAGTGGAACGTAGCTCCAAAAAGCAAATAAAGAATACAATATAAAAAGTGGCTACTAGCACAAACCTGAATTCATATCAAACGGACCAAACATGTATGCAGTGTTATATTATTCTAGAATGAGCAAAGAAAGCAGGAAATCCAATGCAGGGTTTGAATTGTGCATTGAAAACTACATCCTCAATGAAGATTATGTTTACCAACTGTATGATTTTTGTTCTCAAGTTTTCAAATGATTTTTCAATAAATCTTACCATTTGACATATGTTGGCCCATCTCAGATCATCTTCCCAGATTATAAAGAAGAGGAAATTTGGGAAATTACAAAATGAATGATGAACATTTAACAAAGAAGGATAACAGAAATTAAAAGCAGAAGATGTATAAAGACAACAAGCAGGAGTAGCGAAATGAGAAATCCAGCTACAATGCGAGGATGACGCTGGACAACAGACATTGAAAGAAATGAATTAGGAGGATGGGAAGGGAGAGGAGGAGACAAAGCAGATGAAGAAGTTGAATGAGGAGTTGATGAGCGAGGGGTTAGGAGAGGGGTTGAGGGAGGGGTTGGGAGAGGGGTTGGGAGAGGGGTTAGGAGAGGGGTTGAGGGAGGGGTTGTGTGAGGGGTTGATTGGGGGGTGCGGGGAGGTGTTAGGGGAAGTAATGAATGAACAGATGAAGTAATATCAGACTGAAGTGAAGATGAGGTGTAGAAGAAAGGGGGAGTAGAAAAAGAGTCTTCCGATGACATATTGCAGGGAACTGATGAACCAGCATCATTTAAAACTTCACTGGAGGGAGAGGGAGGTGGTGCAAGCTGCGTAGAAATTTCCGAATCTGTTTCATCATTTAAAACTTCACTGGAGGGAGAGGGAGGTGGTGCAAGTTGCATAGAAATTTCCGAATCTGTTTCATCTGTAAGATGAAATGTGGAGTGTACAAAAAAAAACATGGACTTTTCAGTGTAATGCACCTTTCTTTTATATCCAATATTTGTACCAAATATTGTTTTATATTCTCATTTTATGCTCTCCAAAATGGAATATGATCTGTTGGACTGACAAGGTTGAATAATTGTCATTGGTAAGATTGTGTGTTTTTTGTATGATAGCTAAAACAGGTTTGAATAGATAGAGAAGAATATAAGTTGCATATTTGTTCTATGCTGTCCTTGCCGTATTGATACTTTCTGCAGAAAAATGTATGTGTACTGTATGTGGTCAGTCCACGGGTTTATTCAAAAGCACGGAATAGAATTTGACAGATATGACTAGCTTTCGATCTTTCTCTAGGGAAAAAACAAAAACCACTGGTAGAAAATATGTTGCCCTGTCAACCCACATGTTTACGACTACGTCTTAAGCATATACCCTTAGGTTTGTTTTCAACACCTATCATTACAAAATATACTTTTCAATAAATCAAGTCGTCATAGTATGTAGACTTACCACCATTTCGTCCCTTTCCATGTGAAAAAGTATCTGAAGCAAGTTTCACAGTCTGCATCTCTTTGTTCCCCCACATCTCTGGTTACCAGATCTCCTCTGTACCACAAAAGGAATTCTCCCTCTTCAAACGTTTTGGTGGTAAAGACTGCTCTACCTGTGATTGAAGAAATACATAATCTTCATGAGATCAATCATGCGAGTTTGAACATTGTGAATATGATGTTACAAGTATATTTGTCTGTCATTTAAGATAATGCTCAGGTGTGATAAGTAACTCGGACTCGTACTTGTAAGAAGGCACTTATTTTCAAAATTGGTTGAGTTTTAAATAACATTTGTGTGTCTTTTTGGTCACATTGCCATCAAGCAGACTTGTAAGCAACACATTGTATTTAATATTAGTATGCTGCAGATATTAAATTACAATGTCATGCATGTCATGATGAACATGACGTTTTCTCTAGATTTTCTAAAAACTTTTTGACATTCAACCCCATGAGGAGGCATTAAAATTCATTTCAAGGTCTAACCTTTAAACACTTAACCAAATCAAGTTTAATATCTCCTGCTTTACAAAAGAGCCCTGTACATACAAATATTTACAAAAAAATAGAATACATTGTAGAAAACATTTAAAAAAAAGCTTTAAAAAAATAAAAACTAGATCAAAATGAACAGAAGGCCTTAAATATTAAACATTTAAGATATTATTGATACAAAGAAAAATGACCAAAAAAATATTTTAAAAAATACACATGCCGTAAAAATAGACTACACAACTGCAAACAGACAAACAAACAAAACTAACTCATGGTAAAAGTCATGATATAACATTAGGTACCAGTGCATGCATTAAAGTGATAGAGGGAGTGACTTAATTTGGTTTTTTAACATTTGGAGTGAAGTTGCCGTGCGAATATGAGTCGGTAGATTGTTATAGATGCTTGGAGCAGTGAAAGAAAAAGAACGTTTTTTAAATTCAGTCTTTGGTTTCAGGATAAATAAGGGATTTAAGGTAGAATGACAAGTAACAAAGTAAACTGGACGATTATGACCAAAAGATTCTAAATAAGGGGCTAGATTATTGAGTATTTTGTAGACGAAAATGCAGTAGTGGTAATTGATTCTATTTTCAACACTTTGCCATTGAAGACTGCTTCACGCAATTAAGTGTTGAATTAAGATTATAAAAACAGAAAAATATGAGGGAAAGCATATCAAATATTCTACTGCATGAAATTAATGAAATATACAGAAAGGGTATAGATTTTACTAAAGAAGTTGACCTGTTTAACTGCGAAGGGTATCAAAGTTACTCTGAAAAGAGCTGGTGATTTTCAGACAATAGGCGATGAGGTGTGATCAAAGAACCATACCAGGCGTTCCTTGCATAGTCTAGCTCTGAATCAATATTTTATTGAGCATATTAATGTTAGATATCTATGCTACAGTGAATTTTCACTATTAATACAATCTACATGTACATGTATGTAACCTCACTCACCTTTGTCAGGCAGCTGTTTCACTGTAAATCCTTCAGGATCAACTTCACTAAAAATATCTGGAACTGTCTGTCTGGTTTGACTTCTGAGAATCCGATTCTGAAACAGGTCAAGTAAATATTAGTAATATTATGCAGAAACACAGCTGTGAGCAAGCTGGAAGAAAATATCTAAATATTACACCCCCCCCCCCCCCCACATCCTCCCCCTTATCATACTGGAATTTGCCAAAATATTGCTACTCATATCCATGCTCAATTTTATTATATTATTTGTTAAAATCATGAGGTATTATGAAACACGTCCATTATGATGTACATCAAGGGGGTCATGTAAATACATGGCTCCACATTTCCCATGCACACATCTTATCATATTTGACTCATTTGCAATAGATATAGATTGCTCCACATTTCCTATGCACACATTTATACATATCTAGCCCATATGCAATAATAAATGTGGCTCCACATTTCCCATGCACACATTTATACATATCTGGCTGATGTGTAATATATATAGATATGGCTCCACATTTCCCATGCACACATTTATACATCTTCAATCCACCTTAAATAGTTGAGATAAACATGGCTCCACATTTCCCATGCACCCATTTATACACATCTGGCCTATATGTAATATATATATGGCTCCACATTTCCCATGCACAAATGTATAGACATCTGGCCCATGTGTAATATATATATATATATATATATGGCTCCACATTTCCCATGCATAAATGTATACATATCTGGGTCATGTGTAATATATATATAGATATGGCTCCACATTTCCCATGCACACATTTATACACATCTGGCCCATTTGTAATATATATATATGGCTCCACATTTTCCATGCACACATTTATACACATCTGGCCCATGTATAATATTTATAGATATGGCTCCACATTTCCCATGCACACATTTATACAAATCTGGCCCATGTATAATATATATATATATATATGGCTCCACATTTCCCATGCACACATTTATACACATCTGGCCCATGTGTAATATATATATGGCTCCACATTTCCCATGCATACATTTATACACATCTGGCCCATGTGTAATATATATATGGCTCCACATTTCCCATGCACACATTTATACATCTGGTCCATGTGTAATATATATATGGCTCCACATTTCCCATGCACACATTTATACACATCTGGCCCATGTGTAATATATATATGGCTCCACATTTCCCATGCACACATTTATACACATCTGGCCCATTTGTAATATATATATATGGCTCCACATTTTCCATGCACACATTTATACACATCTGGCCCATGTATAATATATATAGATATGGCTCCACATTTCCCATGCACACATTTATACAAATCTGGCCCATGTATAATATATATATATGGCTCCACATTTCCCATGCACACATTTATACACATCTGGCCCATGTGTAATATATATATATATATGGCTCCACATTTCCCATGCACACATTTATACACATCTGGTCCATGTGTAATATATATATGTGGCTCCACATTTCCCATGCACACATTTATACATCTGGCCCATGTGTAATATATATATATGGCTCCACATTTCCCATGCACACATTTATACACATCTGGCCCATGTGTAATATATATATATATGGCTCCACATTTCCCATGCACACATTTATACATCTTCAATCCACCTTAAATAGTTCAGATAAACATGGTTCCACATTTTCCATGCACACATTTATACATATCCGGGTCATGTGTAATATATATATATAGATATGGCTCCACATTTCCCATGCACACATTTATACACGTCTGGCCCATTATATATATATATATATATATATGGCTCCACATTTCCCATGCACACAGTTATACAAATCTGGCCCATGTATAATGGCTCCACAGTTCTCATGCACACATTTATAAGTCTTCAATCCACCTTAAATAGTTCAGTTAAACATGGCTCCACATTTTCCATGCACACATTTATACATATCTGGGTCATATGTAATATATATATATATATATATGTATAGATATGGCTCCACATTTCCCATGCACACATTTATACACGTCTGGCCCATTATATATATATATATATATATGGCTCCACATTTCCCATGCACACATTTATACACATCTGGCCCATGTGTAATATATATATATATGGCTCCACATTTCCCATGCACACATTTATACACATCTGGCCCATGTGTAATATATATATATATATATGGCTCCACATTTCCCATGCACACATTTAAACACATATTGCCCATGTAGATCTTTATATATATGGCTCCACATTTCCCATGCACACATTTATACACATCTGGCCTATGTATAAAATATATAGATATGGCTCCACATTTCCAATGCACACATTTATACAAATCTGGCCCATGTATAATGGCTCCACAGTTCCCATGCACACATTTATAAATCTTCAATCCACCTTAAATAGTTCAGTTAAACATAGCTCCACATTTTCTATGCACACATTTATACATATCTGGGTCATGTGTAATATATATATATGTATATAGAGATATGGCTCCACATTTCCCATGCACACATTTATACACGTCTGGCCCATTATATATATATATATATGGCTCCACATTTCCCATGCACACATTTATACACATCTGGGCTATGTATAAAATATATAGATATGGCTCCACATTTCCAATGCACACATTTATACAAATCTGGCCCATGTATAATAGCTCCACAGTTCCCATGCAAACATTTATAAATCTTCAATCCACCTTAAACAGTTGAGATAAACATGGGACCACATTTCCCATGCACACAATTATACACATCTGGCCCATGTGTAATATATATATATATATATATGGC